>NW_022473909.1:302500-374670 GCF_009769535.1 Thamnophis elegans | reverse complement strand
GCAGAGCAAAATGGACATCATCAATGGACTTGGAGACCATCAGTATGCTTAGGAGGGAGCACGACTTTTTAACCAGAATTATGTATATTTCCTAGTAAAATACATGGGGAATGCCATTGGGGAAAATTCCGCTTCGGGTTAGGGTTAACTCTCCATGAATTCGCAGAGCAAAATGGACATCGCCATTGGATTTTTTTTTTTTTTTTTTTTCCTAGTATAAAACCCCACCTAACCCTTGCATCCTCCATACACCCCATCTACCCCCTCCAACTTTCCTTTCTCCCTCTAACACTCCCCTCCTACTTGCCTTTCCCCTCAAACCTTCCTTCTCCCCTTACTCCCCAGACACCCTCCTTACATTCCCCTTACTCCTTACATTCCCCTTACTCCTTCCTTACTCCTCCCTCTTCCTTCCCTCTACCTCCCTCCTTGGTGTATGCCTTTATTCGAGTATTGTTTGATCTGATAAAAGTAAAGTGAACCAAGGAAAATAATAATAATAATAATAATAAAAAAAAGAACCACCGTATATAAATACATTCTTGTTCTTATTAAAACTATATTAACACCCCCCCACCCCACCCCCCACAATCCCCATCCCTAATCCTCCCGGCTTCCCAGGGCCCACACCTGGCACTACCTTCTATCTAAAATATCTTGTATACATATGGATTAAAAAATAAAAGTAATATATCAGAAAAAAAAGAAAAGCAGAGAAAGAAAAAAAAAAAGAAAAAAAAAGAAAAGAGAAAAGAGAAAAAAGAAAAAAAGAAACCACTCTTCGTGTTGATCTCAGCCCCCCATCTTTATCTATGCTTAAATAGTATAAATCATTCTATCTATATTTTATTCTCATCTCTTACTTCTTTGCTATTTACCCCGACCTTCTGTAGGCTCTCCCGTTCCCTTCCTAAACCTCATGATCCCTTCCAATAAGATTTAAGCAGCGTGGTTCATGCCATATATTCAAATATAACTTTACAGACAAGTAATCAAACTTTCCCTTCTAGTAAAATTTAAACAACGTAAATGATCTTTCTTTACCCCTTTTTCAAACAGTAATTCAAAATAATCTAACCAGATTTCCCCTTCTTAGTAAAGTTAAGCAGCGTAGATCAGATATTACTTTACACAGGAATCAATTTCTATCTTAAGATAATTCCAACCAACTTCCCCTTCTAATAGAATTTAAATAACTTAGTTCATTCCACATGTATTTTACCCTCATCCCCCACTTGTCTGATATTTACCACTATCAAATTTATACTACCATTTGTTTAAAATATAACTCAGAGCGATTTGTAGCATGAATCATTCCACATATTCCAATAATACTTTCAACAAGAGTCAGTTAACCTTCTATTTTAAGGTAGTCGCTTCTAACAAAGTTTAAACAACATAAATCATTCCGCATTCTTTTTACAGTTATCTTAAGATAATCCCAAGCGGCTTCCTGTTCTAATAAGCTTTAAACAACATAAATTTTGCCCTCTTCCCTTGCTTGTCTGATATTTACCTCAAATAACGTAGTTCATTCCACATGCATTTTACCCTCATCTCATGCTTGTCTAATATTTACCACTATCAAATTTATACTAGCGTTTATTTGAGATGTAACTCAGAACTATTACAACCAACTTTCCCTTCAAATAAAAGTTAAATAGCATGGATCATATTCAAATAATACTTTCAGCAAGAGTCAGTTAACCTTCTATTTTAAAATAGTCCCCTCTAACAAAGTTTAAACAACATAAATCATTCCGCATTCTTTTAACCACTATCAAATTTATGCTAACGTTACTTTAGAATCTAGCTCAAAGTAGTTTCACCCAGCTTTCCCTTCTGATAAAAATTAGTCCACTTTTTCTACCGGAGAGAGGTCTCAAACCCCCATTCAGTCCTCAACTTTAGGAAGTCTTTTGAAGTATCTAAATTCTCGATCTGCGTTCTTCTGCTTCTCCGAGGGAGGAGGGGCTACCCCCTCCATCTTGCAGCCGCATGGCCAGCCGTTTGCTTTCTCCTTCTGCTTGTCTCTCCTCTCTTCCAAGCGCGTCAGGAAGTCCCGCCTTCAGAATCCTAGAATAGAAATCTTGAGCCTCCGAAACAGAGTTAAGACGAAATCTTTGATTCTCAAATGTAACCGTGATGCCGGCAGGGGCCTCCCATCTGTATCGAATCTGTTGACTCCTAAGCTCTTTAGTTAAAAAAGTGTAGTCCCTTCTTGCTTTCAACATCTGAAAAGGTATATCTTTGAAGACAATCACGTCCTGGTCATCAACTCGGAGACTGTTATTATGAAACTTTTGCACAATCGCGTTTCTAGATTCTTTTGTAGAGAAATGTATAATTATGTCCCTCGGGAGCTGTCGCTGTTCCGCTATCAATGAGTTCTGGCGATAGATTTTCCGAATCTGCCAATCAAAGTTAAATCCCGGGCTTCCCAGCGCATGGCTGAAGGCTTCAGCAAAGGTCTGTTTCAAATTCTCTTGCTGCTTTTCACGGAATCCTCTGACTCTTATTGAAAATGCCTTCCTATCAAAATTTAGCATCATAAGCTGTTCTTCGTTATTTCTAATTTTTTCTTGTAAAATTTGAATATTGGTAGTCAAATCAAAATTAGCCTTCTCCAGACTTTCCAATTTGTTCTCTATTTCAGCAGAGTAATCTGACAGGGCAGACACGGCTGCAAACGTATTCGCCTTCATTTGATTAACTTTAGATTTTAGATCATCATAAAGTTGCAATACAAATTCCTTAAGTTCTTGCTTAAAGGCATTAAAGATTTTAAAGAGATATTCCTGTGTTAAAACTTCTCCAGTAGAGGGCGTAGGAGACAAAGGCTGTATTTCCAAAAAAGATTCTTTAAATTCTTTAGACACATTTGTAGCAAGACGCTTCTTTGATCTGGGTGCCATAATAAATAAACAAGTAAGCAGCGCTTCGCTCCCCTCTATTTCCAAAGAAAAAGAGTTTATTTTGTTAAGGAGCAGTCTGCAGAAAGATAAGCCCGGCTAAGTACATCCAGTAATCATCCACGGAGAGAAATCGCCATTTTGAAGTCTATTTAAACAAAGAAGTCTTTAAGACGAATGGTGCTGGTATTTAAGATAGTAATAAAAGCATAAATCTCACAGGGGTGGTACCCTCCCGTATCAAATCTAGCTTGAAAAAAAAACTTTGTTTTGTCCTGGGGGGGGCTAGCCTGTCTGGGGCTGCCAAAAAAAAAAAAAAGGCAGCTGAGAAGAACTGGCCGGAGATAAAAGCTCCGCTTCGGCTGGATCTAATCTCTTCCACAGCCAAAAAAAGAAAAAGGCTGTGGCTTACGAATAGACCCTAGTCTACGGAGCTATCCTCCCTGCCCCTTTCTTAGCCAAAAAGGGGTGCTATCTATGATCTTATTTAGATATACAGACCAGATCTCTGAGGAGCTCGGTGGAGCCCTCCTCGGCAACAGGCCACGCCCCCAGGAAGCTCCATCGCCATTGGATTTGAAGCCTATCAGTATGGTTAGGAAAGAGCACGACTTTTTAGCTGGCCTTATATACATTTCCTGGCAAAATACATGTGGAATGCGATTGGGGAAAATTACGCTTAGGGTTAGGGTTAGCTCTCCATGAATTCGCAGAGCAAAATGGACATCGCCATTGGATTTAGAGTATGGTTTGGAGGGAGCACGACTTTTTAGCCGGCCTTATATACATTTCCTGGCAAAATACACGGGCAAATGCCTTTGGGGAAAATTCCACTTAGGGTTAGATATAGCTCTCCATGAATTCTCAGAGTAAAATGGACATCGCTATTGGATTTGGAGCCCATTAGTATGGTTAGGAGGGAGCACGACTTTTTAGCCAGCCTTATATACATTTCCTGGCAAAATACATGGGGAAATGGCTTTGGGGAAAATTCCACTTAGGGTTAGGGTTAGCTCTCCATGAATTCGCAGAGTAAAACGGACATTGCCATTGGATTTGGAGCCCATCAGTATGGTTAGGAGGGAGCATGACTTTTTAACCAGACCTATGTATATTTCCTAGTATAATACATGGGGAATGCCATTGGGGAAAATTCCACTTAGGGTTAGGGTTAACTCTCCATGAATTCGCAGAGCAAAACAGATATCGCGTTTGGATTTGGAGCCCATCAGTATGGTTAGGAGAGAGCATGACTTTTTTACCAGACTTACGTATATTTCCCAGTAAAATACATGGGGAATGCCATTGGGGAAAATTCCGCTTAGGGTTAGGGTTAGCTCTCCATGAATCCGCAGAGAAAAATGGACTTCATCATTGGATTTGGAGCCCATCAGTATGGTTAGGAGGGAGCACGACTTTTTAACCAGACTTATGTATATTTCCTAGTAAAATACATGGGGAATGCCATTGGGGAAAATTCCGCTTAGGGTTAGGGTTAGCTCTCCATGAATTCGCAGAGCAAAATTGGCATTGCCATTTGATTTGGAGCCCATCAGTATGGTTAGAAGGGAGCATGACTTTTGAACCAGACTTAGGTATATTTCCTAGTAAAATACATGGGGAATGCCATTGGGGAAAATTCCGCTTAGGGTTAGGGTTAGCTCTCCATGAATTCGCAGAGCAAAATGGACATCGCCATTGGATTTGGAGCCCATCAGTATGGTTAGGAGGGAGCACGACTTTTTAACCAGACTTATGTATATTTCCTAGTAAAATACATGGGGAATGCCATTGGGGAAAATTCCGCTTAGGGTTAGGGTTAGGTCTCCATGAATTCGCAGAGCAAAATGGGCATTGCCATTTGATTTGGAGCCCATCAGTATGGTTAGAAGGGAGCATGACTTTTGAACCAGACTTAGGTATATTTCCTAGTAAAATACATGGGGAATGCCATTGGGAAAAATTCTGCTTAGGGTTAGGGTAAGCTCTCCATGAATTCGCAGAGCAAAATTGACATTGCCTTTGGATTTGGAGCCCATCAGTATGGTTAGGAGGGAGCATAACTTTGTAACTAGACTTATGTATATTTCCTAGTAAAATACATGGGGAATGCAATTGGGGAAAATTCCACTTAGTGTTAGGGTAAATTCTCCATGAATTCGAAGAGCAAAATGGACATTGCCATTGGATTTGGAGCCCATCAGTATGCTTAGGAGGAAGCACGACTTTTTAACCAGACATATGTATATTTCCTAGTTAAATACATGGGGAATGCCATTGGGGAAAATTCTGCTTAGGGTTAGGGTAAGCTCTCCATGAATTCGCAGAGCAAAATGGACATTGCCATTGGATTTGGAGCCCATCAGTATGGTTAGGAGGGAGCATAACTTTGTAACTAGACTTATGTATATTTCCTAGTAAAATACATGGGGCATGCAATTGGGGAAAATTCCACTTAGTGTTAGGGTAAATTCTCCATGAATTCGAAGAGCAAAATGGACATTGCCATTGGATTTGGAGCCCATCAGTATGCTTAGGAGGAAGCACGACTTTTTAACCAGACATATGTATATTTCCTAGTTAAATACATGGGAATGCCATTGGGGAAAATTCCACTTAGCGTTAGGGTTAGCGCTCCATGAATTCGCAGAGCAAAATGGACATCACCATTGGATTTGAAGCCCATCAGTATGGTTAGGAAAGAGCACGACTTTTTAGCTGGCCTTATATACATTTCCTGGCAATATACATGGGGAAATGCCATTGGGGAAAATTCCACTTAGGGTTAGGGTTAGCTCTCCATGAATTCGCAGAGCAAAACGGACATCGCCATTTAATTTGGAGCCCATCAGTATGGTTAGGAGGGAGCACGACTTTTTAACCAGACTTATGTATATTTCCTAGTAAAATACATGGGGAATGCCATTGGGGAAAATTCCACTTAGGGTTAGGGTTAGCTCTCCATGAATTCGCAGAGCAAAATGGGCATTGCCATTTGATTTGGAGCCCATCAGTACGGTTAGAAGGGAGCATGACTTTTGAACCAGACTTAGGTATATTTCCTAGTAAAATACATGGGGAATGTCATTGGGGAAAATTCCGCTTAGGGTTATGGTTAGCTCACCATGAATTCGCAGAGCAAAAGGGACATCGCTATTGGATTTGGAGCCCATCAGTATGGTTAGAAGGGAGCATGACTTTTGAACCAGACTTAGGTATATTTCCTAGTAAAATACATGGGGAATGCAAATGGGGAAAATTCCACTTAGGGTTAGGGTTAGCACTCCATGAATTCGAAGAGCAAAATGGACATCGCCATTGGATTTGGAGCCCATCAGTATGGTTAGGAGGGAGCACGACTTTTTAACCAGACATATGTACATTTCCTAGTAAAATACATGGGGAATGCCATTGGGGAAAATTCCACGTAGCGTTAGGGTTAGCGCTCCATGAATTCCCTGAGCAAAATGGACATCGCCATTGGATTTGGAGCCCATCAGTATGGTTAGGAGGGAGCACGACTTTTTAACCAGACATATGTACATTTCCTGGCAAAATACATGGGGAAATGCCTTTGGGGAAAATTCCACTTAGGGTTAGGATTAGCTCTCCATGAATTCGCAGAGCAAAATGGACATCGCCATAGGATTTAGAGTAGGGTTTGGAGGGAGCACGACTTTTTAACTGGCCTTATATACATTTCCTGGCAAAATACACGGGGAAATGCCCTTGGGGAAAATTCCACTTAGGGTTAGGTATAGCTCTCCATGAATTCGCAGAGCAAAATGGACATCACCATTGGATTTGGAGACCATCAGTATGGTTAGGAGGGAGCACGACTTTTTAACCAGACTTATGTATATTTCCTAGTAAAATACATGGGGAATGTCATTGGGGAAAATTCCGCTTAGGGTTATGGTTAGCTCACCATGAATTCTCAGAGCAAAAGGGACATCGCTATTGGATTTGGAGACCATCAGTATGGTTAGGAGGGAGCACGACTTTTTAACCAGACTTATGTATATTTCCTAGTAAAATACATGGGGAATGTCATTGGGGAAAATTCCGCTTAGGGTTATGGTTAGCTCACCATGAATTCTCAGAGCAAAAGGGACATCGCTATTGGATTTGGAGCCCATCAGTATGGTTAGGAGGGAGCACGACTTTTTAGCCGGCCTTATATACATTTCCTGGCAAAATACATGGGGAAATGGCTTTGGGGAAAATTCCACTTAGGGTTAGGGTTAGCTCTCCATGAATTCGCAGAGTAAAACGGACATCGCCATTGGATTTGGAGCCCATCAGTATGGTTAGGAGGGAGCATGACTTTTTAACCAGACTTATGTATATTTCCTAGTAAAATACATGACTTATGTATATTTCCTAGTAAAATACATGGGGAATGCCATTGGGGAAAATTCCACTTAGGGTTAGGGTTAACTCTCCATGAATTCGCAGAGCAAAACGGATATCGCGTTTGGATTTGGAGCCCATCAGTATGGTTAGGAGAGAGCATGACTTTTTCACCAGACTTATGTATATTTCCTAGTAAAATACATGGGGAATGCCATTGGGGAAAATTCCGCTTAGGGTTAGGGTTAGCTCTCCATGAATTCGCAGAGCAAAATGGACATCATCAATGGACTTGGAGACCATCAGTATGCTTAGGAGGGAGCACAACTTTTTAACCAGAATTATGTATATTTCCTAGTAAAATACATGGGGAATGCCATTGGGGAAAATTCCGCTTCGGGTTAGGGTTAGCTCTCCATGAATTCGCAGAGCAAAATGGACATCGCCATTGGATTTGAAGCCCATCAGTATGGTTAGGAAAGAGCACGACTTTTTAGCTGGCCTTATATACTTTTCCTGGCAAAATACATGGGGAATGCCATTGGGGAAAATTCCGCTTCGGGTTAGGGTTAGCTCTCCATGAATTCGCAGAGCAAAATGGACATCGCCATTGGATTTGAAGCCCATCAGTATGCTTAGGAGGGAGCACGACTTTTTAACCAGAATTATGTATATTTCCTAGTAAAATACATGGGGAATGCCATTGGGGAAAATTCCGCTTCGGGTTAGGGTTAACTCTCCATGAATTCGCAGAGCAAAATGGACATCGCCATTGGATTTGAAGCCCATCAGTATGGTTAGGAAAGAGCACGACTTTTTAGCTGGCCTTATATACTTTTCCAGGCAAAATACATGGGGAAATGCCATTGGGGAAAATTCCACTTAGGGTTAGGATTAGCTCTCCATGAATTCGCAGAGCAAAACGGACATCGCCATAGGATTTAGAGTAGGGTTTGGAGGGAGCACGACTTTTTAGCTGGCCTTATATACATTTCCTGGCAAAATACACGGGGAAATGCCTTTGGGGAAAATTCCACTTAGGGTTAGGTATAGCTCTCCATGAATTCGCAGAGCAAAATGGACATCACCATTGGATTTGGAGACCATCAGTATGGTTAGGAGGGAGCACGACTTTTTAACCAGACTTATGTATATTTCCTAGTAAAATACATGGGGAATGTCATTGGGGAAAATTCCGCTTAGGGTTATGGTTAGCTCACCATGAATTCTCAGAGCAAAAGGGACATCGCTATTGGATTTGGAGCCCATCAGTATGGTTAGGAGGGAGCACGACTTTTTAGCCGGCCTTATATACATTTCCTGGCAAAATACATGGGGAAATGGCTTTGGGGAAAATTCCACTTAGGGTTAGGGTTAGCTCTCCATGAATTCGCAGAGTAAAACGGACATCGCCATTGGATTTGGAGCCCATCAGTATGGTTAGGAGGGAGCATGACTTTTTAACCAGACTTATGTATATTTCCTAGTAAAATACATGACTTATGTATATTTCCTAGTAAAATACATGGGGAATGCCATTGGGGAAAATTCCACTTAGGGTTAGGGTTAACTCTCCATGAATTCGCAGAGCAAAACGGATATCGCGTTTGGATTTGGAGCCCATCAGTATGGTTAGGAGAGAGCATGACTTTTTCACCAGACTTATGTATATTTCCTAGTAAAATACATGGGGAATGCCATTGGGGAAAATTCCGCTTAGGGTTAGGGTTAGCTCTCCATGAATTCGCAGAGCAAAATGGACATCATCAATGGACTTGGAGACCATCAGTATGCTTAGGAGGGAGCACGACTTTTTAACCAGAATTATGTATATTTCCTAGTAAAATACATGAGGAATGCCATTGGGGAAAATTCCGCTTAGGGTTAGGGTTAGCTCTCCATGAATTCGCAGAGCAAAATGGACATCGCCATTGGATTTGAAGCCCATCAGTATGGTTAGGAAAGAGCACGACTTTTTAGCTGGCCTTATATACTTTTCCTGGCAAAATACATGGGGAAATGCCATTGGGGAAAATTCCACTTAGGGTTAGGGTTAGCTCTCCATGAATTCGCAGAGCAAAATGGACATCACCATTGGATTTGGAGACCATCAGTATGGTTAGGAGGGAGCACGACTTTTTAACCAGACTTATGTATATTTCCTAGTAAAATACATGGGGAATGTCATTGGGGAAAATTCCGCTTAGGGTTATGGTTAGCTCACCATGAATTCTCAGAGCAAAAGGGACATCGCTATTGGATTTGGAGCCCATCAGTATGGTTAGGAGGGAGCACGACTTTTTAGCCGGCCTTATATACATTTCCTGGCAAAATACATGGGGAAATGGCTTTGGGGAAAATTCCACTTAGGGTTAGGGTTAGCTCTCCATGAATTCGCAGAGTAAAACGGACATCGCCATTGGATTTGGAGCCCATCAGTATGGTTAGGCGGGAGCATGACTTTTTAACCAGACTTATGTATATTTCCTAGTAAAATACATGACTTATGTATATTTCCTAGTAAAATACATGGGGAATGCCATTGGGGAAAATTCCACTTAGGGTTAGGGTTAACTCTCCATGAATTCGCAGAGCAAAACGGATATCGCGTTTGGATTTGGAGCCCATCAGTATGGTTAGGAGAGAGCATGACTTTTTCACCAGACTTATGTATATTTCCTAGTAAAATACATGGGGAATGCCATTGGGGAAAATTCCGCTTAGGGTTAGGGTTAGCTCTCCATGAATTCGCAGAGCAAAATGGACATCATCAATGGACTTGGAGACCATCAGTATGCTTAGGAGGGAGCACGACTTTTTAACCAGAATTATGTATATTTCCTAGTAAAATACATGAGGAATGCCATTGGGGAAAATTCCGCTTAGGGTTAGGGTTAGCTCTCCATGAATTCGCAGAGCAAAATGGACATCGCCATTGGATTTGAAGCCCATCAGTATGGTTAGGAAAGAGCACGACTTTTTAGCTGGCCTTATATACTTTTCCTGGCAAAATACATGGGGAAATGCCATTGGGGAAAATTCCACTTAGGGTTAGGGTTAGCTCTCCATGAATCCGCAGAGCAAAATGGACATCATCATTGGATTTGGAGCCCATCAGTATGGTTAGGAGGGAGCACGACTTTTTAACCAGACTTATGTATATTTCCTAGTAAAATACATGTGGAATGCCATTGGGGAAAATTCCGCTTAGGGTTAGGGTTAGCTCTCCATGAATTCGCAGAGCAAAATGGGCATTGCCATTTAATTTGGAGCCCATCAGTCTGGTTAGGAGGGAGCACGACTTTTTAACCAGACTTATGTATATTTCCTAGTAAAATACATGTGGAATGCGATTGGGGAAAATTCCGCTTAGGGTTAGGGTTAGCTCTCCATGAATTCGCAGAGCAAAATGGACATCGCCATTGGATTTAGAGTATGGTTTGGAGGGAGCACGACTTTTTAGCCGGCCTTATATACATTTCCTGGCAAAATACACAGGGAAATGCCTTTGGGGAAAATTCCACTTAGGGTTAGGGTTAGCTCTCCATGAATTCGCAGAGCAAACTGGACATCGCCATTGGATTTGGAGCCCATCAGTATGGTTAGGAGGGAGCACGACTTTTTAGCCAGCCTTATATACATTTCCTGGCAAAATACATGGGGAAATGGCTTTGGGGAAAATTCCACTTAGGGTTAGGGTTAGCTCTCCATGAATTCGCAGAGTAAAACGGACATCGCAATTGGATTTGGAGCCCATCAGTATGGTTAGGAGGGAGCATGACTTTTTAACCAGACCTATGTATATTTCCTAGTATAATACATGGGGAATGCCATTGGGGAAAATTCCACTTAGGGTTAGGGTTAACTCTCCATGAATTCGCAGAGCAAAACAGATATCGCGTTTGGATTTGGAGCCCATCAGTATGGTTAGGAGAGAGCTTGACTTTTTTACCAGACTTACGTATATTTCCCAGTAAAATACATGGGGAATGCAATTGGGGAAAATTCCGCTTAGGGTTAGGGTTAGCTCTCCATGAATCCGCAGAGCAAAATGGACATCATCATTGGATTTGGAGCCCATCAGTGTGGTTAGGAGGGAGCACGACTTTTTAACCAGACTTATGTATATTTCCTAGTAAAATACATGGGGAATGCCATTGGGGAAAATTCCGCTTAGGGTTAGGGTTAGCTCTCCATGAATTCGCAGAGCAAAATTGGCATTGCCATTTGATTTGGAGCCCATCAGTATGGTTAGAAGGGAGCATGACTTTTGAACCAGACTTAGGTATATTTCCTAGTAAAATACATGGGGAATGCCATTGGGGAAAATTCCGCTTAGGGTTAGGGTTAGCTCTCCATGTATTCGCAGAGCAAAATGGGCATTGCCATTTGATTTGGAGCCCATCAGTATGGTTAGAAGGGAGCATGACTTTTGAACCAGACTTAGGTATATTTCCTAGTAAAATACATGGGGAATGCCATTGGGGAAAATTCTGCTTAGGGTTAGGGTAAGCTCTCCATGAATTCGCAGAGCAAAATTGACATTGCCATTGGATTTGGAGCCCATCAGTATGGTTAGGAGGGAGCATAACTTTGTAACTAGACTTATGTATATTTCCTAGTAAAATACATGGGGAATGCAATTGGGGAAAATTCCACTTAGTGTTAGGGTAAATTCTCCATGAATTCGAAGAGCAAAATGGACATTGCCATTGGATTTGGAGCCCATCAGTATGCTTAGGAGGAAGCACGACTTTTTAACCAGACATATGTATATTTCCTAGTTAAATACATGGGGAATGCCATTGGGGAAAATTCTGCTTAGGGTTAGGGTAAGCTCTCCATTAATTCTCAGAGCAAAATGGACATTGCCATTGGATTTGGAGCCCATCAGTATGGTTAGGAGGGAGCATAACTTTGTAACTAGACTTATGTATATTTCCTAGTAAAATACATGGGGAATGCAATTGGGGAAAATTCCACTTAGGGTTAGGGTTAACTCTCCATGAATTCGTAGAGCAAAATGGACATCGCCATTGGATTTGGAGCCCATCAGTATGGTTAGGAGGGAGCACGACTTTTTAGCTGGCCTTATATACATTTCCTGGCAAAATACATGGGGAAATGCCTTTGGGGAAAATTCCACTTAGGGTTTGGGTTAGCTCTCCATGAATTCGCAGAGCAAAATGGACATCACTATTGGATTTGAAGCCCATCAGTATGGTTAGGAAGGAGCACGACTTTTTAGCTGGCCTTATATACATTTCCTGGCAAAATACATGGGGAAATGGCTTTGGGGAAAATTCCACTTAGGGTTAGGGTTAGCTCTCCATTAATTCGCAGAGCAAAACGGACATCGCCATTGGATTTGGAGCCCATCAGTATGGTTAGGAGGGAGCACGACTTTTTAACCAGACTTATGTATATTTCCTAGTAAAATACATGGGGAATTGCCTTTGGAGAAAATTCCACTTAGGGTTAGGGTTAACTTTCCATGAATTCGCAGAGCAAAATGGACATCACTATTGGATTTGAAGCCCATCAGTATGGTTAGGAAGGAGCACGACTTTTTAGCTGGCCTTATATACATTTCCTGGCAAAATACATGGGGAAATGCCATTGGGGAAAATTCCACTTAGGGTTAGGGTTAGCTCTCCATTAATTCGCAGAGCAAAACGGACATCGCCATTGGATTTGGAGCCCATCAGTATGGTTAGGAGGGAGCACGACTTTTTAGCCGGTCTTATATACATTTCCTGGCAAAATACATGGGGAAATGCCTTTGGGGAAAATTCCACTTAGGGTTAGGTATAGCTCTCCATGAATTCGCAGAGCAAAATGGACATCACCATTGGATTTGGAGACCATCAGTATGGTTAGGAGGGAGCACGACTTTTTAACCAGACTTATGTATATTTCCTAGTAAAATACATGGGGAATGCCATTGGGGAAAATTCCACTTAGGGTTAGGGGAAGCTCTCCATGAATTCGCAGAGCAAAATGGACATCACTATTGGATTTGAAGCCCATCAGTATGGTTAGGAAGGAGCACGACTTTTTAGCTGGCCTTATATACATTTCCTGGCAAAATACATGGGGAAATGGCTTTGGGGAAAATTCCACTTAGGGTTAGGGTTAGCTCTCCATTAATTCGCAGAGCAAAACGGACATCGCCATTGGATTTGGAGCCCATCAGTATGGTTAGGAGGGAGCACGACTTTTTAACCAGACTTATGTATATTTCCTAGTAAAATACATGGGGAATGCCATTGGGGAAAATTCCGCTTAGGGTTAGGGTAAGCTCTCCATGAATTCGCAGAGCAAAATGGACATCACCATTGGATTTGGAGCCCATCAGTATGGTTAGGCGGGAGCATGACTTTTTAACCAGACTTATGTATATTTCCTAGTAAAATACATGACTTATGTATATTTCCTAGTAAAATACATGGGGAATGCCATTGGGGAAAATTCCACTTAGGGTTAGGGTTAACTCTCCATGAATTCGCAGAGCAAAATGGATATCGCGTTTGGATTTGGAGCCCATCAGTATGGTTAGGAGAGAGCATGACTTTTTCACCAGACTTATGTATATTTCCTAGTAAAATACATGGGGAATGCCATTGGGGAAAATTCCGCTTAGGGTTAGGGTTAGCTCTCCATGAATTCGCAGAGCAAAATGGACATCATCAATGGACTTGGAGACCATCAGTATGCTTAGGAGGGAGCACGACTTTTTAACCAGAATTATGTATATTTCCTAGTAAAATACATGGGGAATGCCATTGGGGAAAATTCCGCTTAGGGTTAGGGTTAGCTCTCCATGAATTCGCAGAGCAAAATGGACATCGCCATTGGATTTGAAGCCCATCAGTATGGTTAGGAAAGAGCACGACTTTTTAGCTGGCCTTATATACTTTTCCTGGCAAAATACATGGGGAAATGCCATTGGGGAAAATTCCACTTAGGGTTAGGGTTAGCTCTCCATGAATCCGCAGAGCAAAATGGACATCATCATTGGATTTGGAGCCCATCAGTATGGTTAGGAGGGAGCACGACTTTTTAACCAGACTTATGTATATTTCCTAGTAAAATACATGGGGAATGCCATTGGGGAAAATTCCGCTTAGGGTTAGGGTTAGCTCTCCATGAATTCGCAGAGCAAAATGGGCATTGCCATTTAATTTGGAGCCCATCAGTCTGGTTAGGAGGGAGCACGACTTTTTAACCAGACTTATGTATATTTCCTAGTAAAATACATGTGGAATGCGATTGGGGAAAATTCCGCTTAGGGTTAGGGTTAGCTCTCCATGAATTCGCAGAGCAAAATGGACATCGCCATTGGATTTAGAGTATGGTTTGGAGGGAGCACGACTTTTTAGCCGGCCTTATATACATTTCCTGGCAAAATACACGGGGAAATGCCTTTGGGGAAAATTCCACTTAGGGTTAGATATAGCTCTCCATGAATTCTCAGAGTAAAATGGACATCGCTATTGGATTTGGAGCCCATTAGTATGGTTAGGAGGGAGCACGACTTTTTAGCCAGCCTTATATACATTTCCTGGCAAAATACATGGGGAAATGGCTTTGGGGAAAATTCCACTTAGGGTTAGGGTTAGCTCTCCATGAATTCGCAGAGTAAAACGGACATCGCCATTGGATTTGGAGCCCATCAGTATGGTTAGGAGGGAGCATGACTTTTTAACCAGACCTATGTATATTTCCTAGTATAATACATGGGGAATGCCATTGGGGAAAATTCCACTTAGGGTTAGGGTTAACTCTCCATGAATTCGCAGAGCAAAACAGATATCGCGTTTGGATTTGGAGCCCATCAGTATGGTTAGGAGAGAGCATGACTTTTTTACCAGACTTACGTATATTTCCCAGTAAAATACATGGGGAATGCAATTGGGGAAAATTCCGCTTAGGGTTAGGGTTAGCTCTCCATGAATCCGCAGAGCAAAATGGACATCATCATTGGATTTGGAGCCCATCAGTGTGGTTAGGAGGGAGCACGACTTTTTAACCAGACTTATGTATATTTCCTAGTAAAATACATGGGGAATGCCATTGGGGAAAATTCCGCTTAGGGTTAGGGTTAGCTCTCCATGAATTCGCAGAGCAAAATGGGCATTGCCATTGGATTTGGAGCCCATCAGTATGGTTAGAAGGGAGCATGACTTTTGAACCAGACTTAGGTACATTTCCTAGTAAAATACATGGGGAATGCCATTGGGGAAAATTCTGCTTAGGGTTAGGGTAAGCTCTCCATGAATTCGCAGAGCAAAATTGACATTGCCATTGGATTTGGAGCCCATCAGTATGGTTAGGAGGGAGCATAACTTTGTAACTAGACTTATGTATATTTCCTAGTTAAATACATGGGGAATGCCATTGGGGAAAATTCCACTTAGCGTTAGGGTTAGCGCTCCCAGAGCAAAATGGACATCACCATTGGATTTGAAGCCCATCAGTATGGTTAGGAAAGAGCACGACTTTTTAGCTGGCCTTATATACATTTCCTGGCAATATACATGGGGAAATGCCATTCGGGAAAATTCCGCTTAGGGTTAGGGTTAGCTCTCCATGAATCCGCAGAGCAAAATGGACATCATCATTGGATTTGGAGCCCATCAGTGTGGTTAGGAGGGAGCACGACTTTTTAACCAGACTTATGTATATTTCCTAGTAAAATACATGGGGAATGCCATTGGGGAAAATTCCGCTTAGGGTTAGGGTTAGCTCTCCATGAATTCGCAGAGCAAAATGGGCATTGCCATTGGATTTGGAGCCCATCAGTATGGTTAGAAGGGAGCATGACTTTTGAACCAGACTTAGGTACATTTCCTAGTAAAATACATGGGGAATGCCATTGGGGAAAATTCTGCTTAGGGTTAGGGTAAGCTCTCCATGAATTCGCAGAGCAAAATTGACATTGCCATTGGATTTGGAGCCCATCAGTATGGTTAGGAGGGAGCATAACTTTGTAACTAGACTTATGTATATTTCCTAGTTAAATACATGGGGAATGCCATTGGGGAAAATTCCACTTAGCGTTAGGGTTAGCGCTCCCAGAGCAAAATGGACATCACCATTGGATTTGAAGCCCATCAGTATGGTTAGGAAGGAGCACGACTTTTTAGCTGGCCTTATATACATTTCCTGGCAAAATACATGGGGAAATGGCTTTGGGGAAAATTCCACTTAGGGTTAGGGTTAGCTCTCCATGAATTCGCAGAGCAAAATGGGCATTGCCATTGGATTTGGAGCCCATCAGTATGGTTAGAAGGGAGCATGACTTTTGAACCAGACTTAGGTATATTTCCTAGTAAAATACATGGGGAATGCCATTGGGGAAAATTCTGCTTAGGGTTAGGGTAAGCTCTCCATGAATTCGCAGAGCAAAATTGACATTGCCATTGGATTTGGAGCCCATCAGTATGGTTAGGAGGGAGCATAACTTTGTAACTAGACTTATGTATATTTCCTAGTAAAATACATGGGGAATGCAATTGGGGAAAATTCCACTTAGTGTTAGGGTAAATTCTCCATGAATTCGAAGAGCAAAATGGACATTGTCATTGGATTTGGAGCCCATCAGTATGCTTAGGAGGAAGCACGACTTTTTAACCAGACATATGTATATTTCCTAGTTAAATACATGGGGAATGCCATTGGGGAAAATTCTGCTTAGGGTTAGGGTAAGCTCTCCATGAATTCTCAGAGCAAAATGGACATTGCCATTGGATTTGGAGCCCATCAGTATGGTTAGGAGGGAGCATAACTTTGTAACTAGACTTATGTATATTTCCTAGTAAAATACATGGGGAATGCAATTGGGGAAAATTCCACTTAGGGTTAGGGTTAACTCTCCATGAATTCGCAGAGCAAAATGGACATCGCCATTGGATTTGGAGCCCATCAGTATGGTTAGGAGGGAGCACGACTTTTTAGCTGGCCTTATATACATTTCCTGGCAAAATACATGGGGAAATGGCTTTGGGGAAAATTCCACTTAGGGTTAGGGGAAGCTCTCCATGAATTCGCAGAGCAAAATGGACATCACTATTGGATTTGAAGCCCATCAGTATGGTTAGGAAGGAGCACGACTTTTTAGCTGGCCTTATATACATTTCCTGGCAAAATACATGGGGAAATGGCTTTGGGGAAAATTCCACTTAGGGTTAGGGTTAGCTCTCCATTAATTCGCAGAGCAAAACGGACATCGCCATTGGATTTGGAGCCCATTAGTATGGTTAGGAGGGAGCACGACTTTTTAACCAGACTTATGTATATTTCCTAGTAAAATACATGGGGAATTGCCTTTGGAGAAAATTCCACTTAGGGTTAGGGTTAACTTTCCATGAATTCGCAGAGCAAAATGGACATCGCCATTGGATTTGGAGCCCATCAGTATGGTTAGGAGGGAGCACGACTTTTTAGCCGGTCTTATATACATTTCCTGGCAAAATACATGGGGAAATGCCTTTGGGGAAAATTCCACTTAGGGTTAGGTATAGCTCTCCATGAATTCGCAGAGCAAAATGGACATCACCATTGGATTTGGAGACCATCAGTATGGTTAGGAGGGAGCACGACTTTTTAACCAGACTTATGTATATTTCCTAGTAAAATACATGGGGAATGCCATTGGGGAAAATTCCACTTAGGGTTAGGGGAAGCTCTCCATGAATTCGCAGAGCAAAATGGACATCACTATTGGATTTGAAGCCCATCAGTATGGTTAGGAAGGAGCACGACTTTTTAGCTGGCCTTATATACATTTCCTGGCAAAATACATGGGGAAATGGCTTTGGGGAAAATTCCACTTAGGGTTAGGGTTAGCTCTCCATTAATTCGCAGAGCAAAACGGACATCGCCATTGGATTTGGAGCCCATCAGTATGGTTAGGAGGGAGCACGACTTTTTAACCAGACTTATGTATATTTCCTAGTAAAATACATGGGGAATGCCATTGGGGAAAATTCCGCTTAGGGTTAGGGTTAGCTCTCCATGAATTCGCAGAGCAAAATGGACATTGCCATTGGATTTGGAGCCCATCAGTATGGTTAGGAGGGAGCACAACTTTGTAACTAGACTTATGTATATTTCCTAGTAAAATACATGGGGAATGCAATTGGGGAAAATTCCACTTAGGGTTAGGCTAAATTCTCCATGAATTCGAAGAGCAAAATGGACATCGCCATTGGATTTGGAGCCCATCAGTATGGTTAGGAGGGAGCACGACTTTTTAACCAGACATATGTATATTTCCTAGTTAAATACATGGGGAATGCCATTGGGGAAAATTCCACTTAGCGTTAGGGTTAGCGCTCCCAGAGCAAAATGGACATCACCATTGGATTTGAAGCCCATCAGTATGGTTAGGAAAGAGCACGACTTTTTAGCTGGCCTTATATACATTAACTGGCAATATACATGGGGAAATGCCATTCGGGAAAATTCCACTTAGGGTTAGGGTTAGCTCTCCATGAATTCGCAGAGCAAAACGGACATCGCCATTTAATTTGGAGCCCATCAGTATGGTTAGGAGGGAGCACGACTTTTTAACCAGACTTATGTATATTTCCTAGTAAAATACATGGGGAATGCCATTGGGGAAAATTCCGCTTAGGGTTAGGGTTAGCTCTCCATGAATTCGCAGAGCAAAATGGGCATTGCCATTGGATTTGGAGCCCATCAGTATGGTTAGAAGGGAGCATGACTTTTGAACCAGACTTAGGTATATTTCCTAGTAAAATACATGGGGAATGCCATTGGGGGAAATTCTGCTTAGGGTTAGGGTAAGCTCTCCATGAATTCGCAGAGCAAAATTGACATTGCCATTGGATTTGGAGCCCATCAGTATGGTTAGGAGGGAGCATAACTTTGTAACTAGACTTATGTATATTTCCTAGTAAAATACATGGGGAATGCAATTGGGGAAAATTCCACTTAGTGTTAGGGTAAATTCTCCATGAATTCGAAGAGCAAAATGGACATTGCCATTGGATTTGGAGCCCATCAGTATGCTTAGGAGGAAGCACGACTTTTTAACCAGACATATGTATATTTCCTAGTTAAATAGATGGGGAATGCCATTGGGGAAAATTCTGCTTAGGGTTAGGGTAAGCTCTCCATGAATTCTCAGAGCAAAATGGACATTGCCATTGGATTTGGAGCCCATCAGTATGGTTAGGAGGGAGCATAACTTTGTAACTAGACTTATGTATATTTCCTAGTAAAATACATGGGGAATGCAATTGGGGAAAATTCCACTTAGGGTTAGGGTTAGCTCTCCATGAATTCGCAGAGCAAAATGGACATCGCCATTGGATTTGGAGCCCATCAGTATGGTTAGGAGGGAGCACGACTTTTTAGCCGGCCTTATATACATTTCCTGGCAAAATACATGGGGAAATGCCTTTGGGGAAAATTCCACTTAGGGTTAGGGGAAGCTCTCCATGAATTCGCAGAGCAAAATGGACATCGCCATTGGATTCGCAGCCCATCAGTATGGTTAGGAAGGAGCACAACTTTTTAGCTGGCCTTATATACATTTCCTGGCAAAATACATGGGGAAATGGCTTTGGGGAAAATTCCACTTAGGGTTAGGGTTAGCTCTCCATTAATTCGCAGAGCAAAACGGACATCGCCATTGGATTTGGAGCCCATCAGTATGGTTAGGAGGGAGCACGACTTTTTAACCAGACTTATGTATATTTCCTAGTAAAATACATGGGGAAATGCCTTTGGAGAAAATTCCACTTAGGGTTAGGGTTAGCGATCCATGAATTCGCAGAGCAAAATGGACATCGCCATTGGATTTGGAGCCCATCAGTATGGTTAGGAGGGAGCACGACTTTTTAGCCGGTCTTATATACATTTCCTGGCAAAATACATGGGGAAATGCCTTTGGGGAAAATTCCACTTAGGGTTAGGTATAGCTCTCCATGAATTCGCAGAGCAAAATGGACATCGCCATTGGATTTGGAGACCATCAGTATGGTTAGGAGGGAGCACGACTTTTTAACCAGACTTATGTATATTTCCTAGTAAAATACATGTGGAATGCCATTGGGGAAAATTCCACTTAGGGTTAGGGGAAGCTCTCCATGAATTCGCAGACAAAATGGACATCACTATTGGATTTGAAGCCCATCAGTATGGTTAGGAAGGAGCACGACTTTTTAGTTGGCCTTATATACATTTCCTGGCAAAATACATGGGGAAATGGCTTTGGGGAAAATTCCACTTAGGGTTAGGGTTAGCTCTCCATTAATTCGCAGAGCAAAACGGACATCGCCATTGGATTTGGAGCCCATCAGTATGGTTAGGAGGGAGCACGACTTTTTAACCAGACTTATGTATATTTCCTAGTAAAATACATGGGGAATGCCATTGGGGAAAATTCCGCTTAGGGTTAGGGTAAGCTCTCCATGAATTCGCAGAGCAAAATGGACATTGCCATTGGATTTGGAGCCCATCAGTATGGTTAGGAGGGAGCACAACTTTGTAACTAGACTTATGTATATTTCCTAGTAAAATACATGGGGAATGCAATTGGGGAAAATTCCACTTAGGGTTAGGCTAAATTCTCCATGAATTCGAAGAGCAAAATGGACATCGCCATTGGATTTGGAGCCCATCAGTATGGTTAGGAGGGAGCACGACTTTTTAACCAGACATATGTATATTTCCTAGTTAAATACATGGGGAATGCCATTGGGGAAAATTCCACTTAGCGTTAGGGTTAGCGCTCCCAGAGCAAAATGGACATCACCATTGGATTTGAAGCCCATCAGTATGGTTAGGAAAGAGCACGACTTTTTAGCTGGCCTTATATACATTTCCTGGCAATATACATGGGGAAATGCCATTCGGGAAAATTCCACTTAGGGTTAGGGTTAGCTCTCCATGAATTCGCAGAGCAAAACGGACATCGCCATTTAATTTGGAGCCCATCAGTATGGTTAGGAGGGAGCACGACTTTTTAACCAGACTTATGTATATTTCCTAGTAAAATACATGGGGAATGCCATTGGGGAAAATTCCGCTTAGGGTTAGGGTTAGCTCTCCATGAATTCGCAGAGCAAAATGGGCATTGCCATTGGATTTGGAGCCCATCAGTATGGTTAGAAGGGAGCATGACTTTTGAACCAGACTTAGGTATATTTCCTAGTAAAATACATGGGGAATGCCATTGGGGAAAATTCCGCTTAGGGTTAGGGTTAGCTCTCCATGAATTCGCAGAGCAAAATGGAGATCGCCATTGGATTTAGAGTAGGTTTTGGAGGGAGCACGACTTTTTAGCCGGTCTTATATACATTTCCTGGCAAAATACACGGGGAAATGCCTTTGGGGAAAATTCCACTTAGGGTTAGCTCTCCATGAATTCGCAGAGCAAAACGGACAACGCTATTGGATTTGGAGCCCATCAGTATGGTTAGGAAGGAACACGACTTTTTAGCTGGCCTTATATACATTTCCTGGCAAAATACAAGGGCAAATGGCTTTGGGGAAAATTACACTTAGGGTTAGGGTTAACTCTCCATGAATTCGCAGAGCAAAATGGACATCGCCATTGGATTTGCAGCCCATCAGTATGGT
Source organism: Thamnophis elegans (assembly GCF_009769535.1). NCBI lineage: Eukaryota > Metazoa > Chordata > Lepidosauria > Squamata > Natricidae > Thamnophis > Thamnophis elegans. The sequence goes on along the minus strand of NW_022473909.1, from coordinate 352,789 downwards.
TAGGAGGGAGCACGACTTTTTAACCAGACTTATGTATATTTCCTAGTAAAATACATGGGGAAATGGCTTTGGGGAAAATTCCACTTAGGGTTATGGTTAGCTCTCCATGAATTCTCAGAGCAAAATGGACTTCGACATTGTATCATCTCCAAATTGTATCAGTAATATTAAATTTTATTTTACAATTTTAAGAAAATTGTATCCACTTAATTATCATGCCATTGAGTGCTCAATTAATTAGATCATGCAGCATTTTGTGAATTCTTTGCAAAAAGGAAGTTAGACCACTAGCATTCTCGCAATCTATTAAGGAAGTGTAATGTTATATGGGAATGAGTTTGGATACCAAAGAAAGATATTCAAGGAAGGATCAGATTAGATGGGGAGTGGAGGAAGGAATCCGTAGCTGCATAACAGGCAAGACTCAGAAAAGATCCTAATATTTTTGACTGTCAAAGAGCTGATGAAAAATTTGTACATTCACGATTGAAAGATTCTGTTAATGCAGTCTTAGAATAAAATAGAATTGGTTCATCTGGTCATTTTTCCCATCTGCTCTAACTGAATGAAGATTAGCCTTGCAACTTTCTTCTTAACAAATATTTGCTTTCTGGTAATCACACTGTTGTTTTCACTGAGTTTATGAATATTTTAGTTATTTGGAGTTTTCCTTCAATTGATTTGTGACCTTTCCTGGAATGTTCCCTGGGATTGTCAATTTTCATCAATTATATCATGTCAATGTATTTTTTCTCAGTATACTGCATGATTGAGAAATATTACTGAACTTTTGTTCTAGAGTTTTGAAGACAGTTGTAACACTTCTTCTCCCAGTTCACAATGTAGGAAAGTTAAAAAACCATAGAAGTAAGATGTAAAGAGATGAAAGAACAAAGCAAGATTTCTGCTTTTAAGATTCCTGGATGTTTCCTTTCTAGTTCCATTCATTTCTAAAAAAGAAGGAATTGTACAATCTTTCCCTGCTCAAAGTGTACTTGGATCAAAATGGAGACATAGCAGCAGCAGATCTGAGGATCCTTAGTATGGTTGTTCTTCCCAAGGAGGATCCCATCCACAAGCATTTGGGGACTTTTGAAAGGCAGAGACTTGCAGTCAACCAGGATGCTTTGTCAGAGCTAAAGGTGCTCAACAAGTTGGGGAAAATAGTGATTTCTCTTTTTTTTCATTTTTCCAAAGAATTAGGACCCTTTTTATGTGGGCTAAACCTGGTAAAAGAGGTGAGTAATAATAATTGAGAAGTGATTGTTTGGAGTAAAACTTTTATAATTTTCTTAGGCAGATTGGAGGCTTCAGTTCTACTGACCAATGAAATCCTTCAGATGCTGTAATGCTGAATACCATTGCGAGCTGATTCAGCTACATATAAAATGAGTTTTGGGGTGATTGTTATTTAGGACACAAGCATTTAATGTCTCTTTTACAATACAATAAAATACAATACAATAGCAGAGTTGGAAGCGACCTTGGAGGTCTTCTAGTCCAAGCCCCTGCCTAGGCAGGAAACTATATCGTTTTAGACAAATGGCTATCTAACATCTTCTTAAAGACTTCCATTGTTGGGGCATTCACAACTTCTGGAGGCAAGCTGTTCCACTGATTAATTGTTCTAATTGTCAGGAAATTTCTCCTCAGATCTAAGTTGCTTCTCTCCTTGATTAGTTTCCACCCATTGCTTCTTGTTATACCCTCAGGTGCCTTGGAGAATAGTTTGACTCCCTCTTCTTTGTGGCAACCCCTGAGATATTGAAACACTGCTATCATGTCTCCCTTAGTCCTTCTTTCTATTAAACTAGACATACCCAGTTCCTGCAACTGTTCTTCATATGTTTTAGTCTCCAGTCCCCTAATCATCTTTGTTGCTCTTCTTTGCACTCTTTCTAGAGTCTCCACATCTTTTTTACATCATGGCGACCAAAACTGAATGCCGTATTCCATGTGTGGACTTACCAAGACATTATAAAGTGATATTAACACTTCACGTGATCTTGATTCTATTAAGTTCAATATGGCTAATCTCCTTGTTCCCTTCTCTACATTTTGGGAGTAAAAGTTGTCTGCTAGGTTTGTCAGGAATGTGTTTGTTCTTTCACAGTGCAGAGTTTGTCTCCCAGTTGATGTCAGGGTAGTTAAAATCATTCATTGCTCTTGTGATGTGCTTCCTATGTCAGGCCTGCAATTATATTCCTGTTAGGATCTTTGGCCTGCTACACTTTCTTTTAATTCATTAAACTTTTCCATTAGTGTAGTAGTTGGGAGGGGAGAATAGAAAGGAGTAGGATTGTGGAATGTATTGTTGTCATTCTTTTCTAGAAGACCAAGGTCATCTTTTGTCTCTGCACCTTTGCACCTGACCGGAAGCAGATGGGTGTAGATGCCAGCGTGGAAGAAGAAGATTGGATCATGTGATGGATTGTGTGTGTGGGGACAAGATCATGAACTTTTAACTGGGTGGAATTCTGGTGTAATTTCCAAAATTGGGATTCCACAGATGTGCTAAGATGTCTGCTTTATAAATTGGAACTACATGATACTTGGAATGCTGACATCCTACATAATTTGGTTAGCTGACTAGCAAAAGGTTCATCAATTTTCTCTCTTTGTTTGGATGGCCTATATTATACACCTATGGCAATGTCACCTCCATCCCCCTTTTACATTGACCCAAATGCATTTCAGGCAGTTTTCATCATTGTTGTGTTCTATTTCTGTAGACATTTAGTTATTTCTTATATATATATATAGTGCAACTCTACCTCCTCTTTAATGGTCTTAGGAATAATCTCTTTTTTCTGTTGTTCAATTTATTTGGCACCTGCTCTGGCATGTTCCCTATAAGTGACTAATGCATTACTTGTATTTTGTCAACCTATTTTATCAATCTATTATTGACAAATTTTGCCGAACAGTTTTCGTTCACTTATGTAGATAGTGGTAACACTTGTTCTAATAATTAAGCATTTTTGTAATTTAGAAAATTTCAAATGTAAGAGCACCATGAGGTATAAGAAGCCAAGATTTCAGCTTTAAATATTCCTCCATATTTCCATTATAGTTTCATCCATTTGTGGAGACAAATGAGTTTTTCAATTTTTCCCCTTGTAAATTCTACTTGGACCAAAATGGAGATGTAGCAGCACAACTGGCCATTGCAAGCTTATTAGTTCTCCCCAAAGAGGATCCCATCATAGAAAAACTGGGGGATTTTGAAATACAGAGATTTATTAACAACAAAGATAGCCTGTCACATCTACTGCTCAACAAAGTGGGTGAAATATTTGTGCCTTTTCTCTTTTTCCCCATAGCCTGAGAACCCATTTCAAGTGGACTGTCTACTCCCTAAGGTGGGTTTCCTTGAGATTTCTTCTTAGAAATTAAATGTGGGAAGTAGAAACTCTACTGGAGAGAATAATAGGTCTTACATTACTATCGTTACATGCCAGTTGATTTTACCTAAGTGTAGTTCTTGAACAGGAAGGATCTTTTCTTGGACATATCTGGCTGGGCCTTTAAAATATCTCCTTCTGACAAAGGGCTCTTACTCATGTCCCTTGTGCAGCAACTTACCCTTCACTACAGTTCTAGAAACTGGGCAGAATTTCTTCCTAGATTACCAGTGAGCTAAATTAGTAAATATATAATTAAACAATGAAAATATCCTTCAAGGTTGACAACCCTCAATTGTAAGGAATTTTCCTTGATGTCCTAACTGAAAGTTGGTTTTGGGCTACTTTCAAAGGAGAGCACTTTTGCTATAACATAGAATAAAAGATTCCAAATCTGAGGTTCCTCTTTTCATCACAGTGTTGTTCTATTTTAATAAATAGAATAGAATAAAAATAATGATATTTTTTTTACCATACATTTTATTCTAAATTGTAATATGAGTAGATCATCATACTTTAACATTATGGGTGTAGGAAGAGTAGAGGAATTGATGTTAATACCATCAACAGGAGGAATCCAATGGTTGCTGCTTAATGCTTACATCTTTTCTCAATTACTGTATATACTCAAGTATAAGCCGAGTTTTTCAGCCCACTTTTGGGGCTGAAAAAAGCCGCCTCGGCTTATACTCGAGTCAGTGGAAAATTTGCCCGAAATGGAGGAGTAAAAGGGGCGGGGCCATGCCGCTGGGTGACGCTCGTGAATGGCCCAGCGCCCCTGTGAGTTTCCCCTCCCTCTGTGTCAGTTTGCCGTGCAGCGCGCAACGCACCATCCCCCCTCCTCACATTCTAATATAATGCAGGGCTGTCTTATGATTCCCCTTCCTCCTCCTCCTGCCGCTCTGCAACGATGTCCCACCTCCTCCTTGTTATGGCAAGCAGCCACATAACGATGTCCCAGAGCTAGTTTACTGTTTTTCTTTGAAATAAATATTCAAAAACATTATTGGTATCTATTTTTATTTTTGAAATTTACCGGTAGCTGCTGCATTTCCCACCCTAGGCTTATACTCGAGTCAATAACTTTTCCAGTTTTTTGTGGTAAAATTAGGTGCCTCGGCTTATATTCGGGCCGGCCTATACTCGAGTATATACGGTAAATCCCTCCAGGCTTTATTAAATGCAAAAGTCTTTTATTGCAAATTAATATGCCTTAGTTCAGTAGTGTCCAACTCACGGCGTTACGGCTACATCACATGATGTATCAAGACTTTTTTCTCCTTTGCTAGACCCAGAATGGTGTGGCCAGCAGGTGTGTCACTTCTGGCCCACTGGCTGGGAGTTTGACGGCTGTGCCTTAGTTAGTCAGTTACTTGGTTCATTTGTTTATACTTCATACTTAACCACCCCTTTCCCTCACAGAGGGGCTTATATAATTATAGTTATATCATCTATATCTGTTTGAATTCCATCAGTGATTTCATATTTACCAAAGTGAACCCATTAGACTACTTGGCTAATGTTTTTCTCTACCTCCATGTTCCATGGATGATAAATCCTAACATATTTCCTTTGCCATTCCTTGTTTTTCTTCTCAGTCTCTGCCTCAGTCCAAATGTGTGGAAAGTTGTCATCCTGGATTCGTCAAGCAGCCTCCAGAAGGAGAGCCAGTTTCCTGCTATGACTGTGCACCTTGTCCGGAGGGGATCATCAGGCAGGCCTCTATGGAAGTCGATTTATCCAGAGCATTTTCCATGGAAGTCAGTGAAAGGATGCATTGAAATACAAATGTTGTTTTCTTTATTTTCAAGCTGTACAATTTCTTATCAAAAAAGAAGCATGAAAGTCCTAATAAAATCAGGATCTCAAGCCATTTTGCAAGAAATGCCCAGTTGTTTATCAGAAGCACCATGTTGACACAACCTAAGTGAAGCCATCTCTGACCCCACTCAGTTCGTGCCTTGCCTGTTGACCCCTTCCCCTCAATGAAGCAATTTCATGGGTCATAGAAGTCACTCCCTCTGGTCGTTGTGGGTAACCGTGGAGATGGTCTTTGACCAGCTAGGGTGTGTTTTGTCTTAATTGAGGTGTGAATTCCTGTGAATTTCTCCCTTCCTGTGAAAACCCCCAAGAGGTCTTTGGTGGGAGGAAGAAAAGCCAGATGTTTTGAAACTGAGAACATACCCATTGGTCATCTGGCATTCTTAGATGACCAATGGGTATGTTCCCAGCATTCAATCTCCCCCTGATTTCTCCCTTGAGCCGATATCATGTGTGTTGTCCCCATAGTAGAGATGATATCCTCTCCGGGTTGACCACCATATCAGATTCCACCTAATGTCAGACCTGGCCCAGTCTCATTCCTTCAGAAAGTAAAACTCTCAACTCCATTTGTCTGAAGTGAAAAGAACTTTTATTTAAAAATGCTGGCTGCAGTAAAGTCAGGAGGAATCCAAAGTTCCCATGTAGCAATAGAAAAAACAAACCCTCAGTTCCCCATCCCTCCCCCATGTCTAGTCCATCTTTAGCCAATCTGACATCACTGAGATGTTTTGGAAAATACTGAGGTGTTTGGGCTGGTGGAAATCCACACTCAGGGTGAACGACAACGAAGATACCTGGCATGAACTGGTTCCAAACTGCTTTGAACTCCTTCAACTGACATTCTCCCCTCTCAGATTCCAAACAGGTTTAATACCCAACTTCCCCTCTCCTCCAAATCCTTTGATGGCAGGATGTTTGCCAGGTGCCAAGCCAATGATGGAGGACTTCACAAAACCAATGGAATAGTTTGCCTCCAGAAGTTGTGGGTGATCCAGCACTAGAGGCTTTAAAAAAAGTCACTGGACAATCATTTGTCTGAAATGGTATAGGATCTCTTGCTTGAGCAGGGGGTTGGACTAGAAGACCTCCAAGGTCCCTTCCAACTCTGTTGTTCAATTGTCAAACAGATGTAAATGAAACATATAAACCAACAAGAAATTTCAATGAATAATTGCCATGTGTCAAAGGAACAATTGCATTATCACTTTCCTACTTTTATTACTAGATGTTCTTTTATGTTTAGATCTTGTCTCAGGAGGATAATATAGCACTTGGGGAAGAAGATGCAGCCCAGCAGTCCAGCACTGGAGGCCAAGATGGAGAAGACCTGCACAGCCACCATGGACTTTCCTTTGGTGCTCAGGTAGGTGGGCAGAAAGGAGATCCAGATGCTACAAAAGACCAGCATGCTAAAGGTGATCAGCTTGGCTTTATTGGGCCACAGGCAGGTTCCTAGCCAAGAAAGCCACCATGAAGCAAACGACAGCTAGGAAACCCACGTAGCCAAGGACAACGTAAAACATGGTAACAGAGCCTTTGTTGCATTGAAGGATGATCTCTCCAAACTGCGAGCGCATGTCAGAGTCAGGGAATGGGGGAGAAACTCCCAGCCACATGGCACAAATGAAAATTTGTACACCAGAACAAGAAAGGATGATGGAGTTGGCTAAGCTCTTCCCTAACCATCTTCTCATCCTGTTTCCTGGTTTTGTGGCCAGGAAGGCCAGCACCACCATGTCTGTTTTGGACAACACAGAAGATATAGCTACTGAGAAGACAATGCTGAACACTGTTTGTCACAGAAGACAGGTTGCTTTCCTTGGTTGTCTGATGAAGAGAATGGAGGGCAAAAATCAAAGCTGGAGGGAGATCAGGAGGATGAAAGAGAGGTCCTGGTTGTTTGCTTTGACAATGGAAGTTTCTAGATATTTAAGGAATGTTATTAAAACAAGGCTTGTAGTTAGGAACAAGAGTAGAGCAAAGAACACAAGGATTATGCCCAGATGTTCTTCATAGGACAGGAAGGCTATTCTTTTGGGGATACATTTGACTCGATTCTTGTTTGGATATTGTTCATCTGGGCATTTGGTGCATTTTTCAGTATCTGAGAAAACAAAATAATATTTCTTTTATAGTCTTTCAAATTTCAAGAAAACCTTTAGATGAGATTTGATATTGAGGGACAGGAAACCTGCATTAAATTGTATATAGATAAGTTCCAGCAAAAAATCCCCCAATGTACTGTATATAACTATTTTTTTAAAAAAAAAACAGGAACAACAACTAAATCAAATTAAAATAAGAAATATCTGGTGCCAGAAACTCCCTTCTCTGAGGTAATCCACCAGATTCTTATCTTTCACTGTCTTTACTTTAAGTTTTTTTTGTTTGCTTGTTTTAATTTTATTTTTTGACAGATGCTAGACATACGTTTCTCCCAGGAATATTTAAACTCAGTTATTGATGATTGACCCAACAACTGTGTTCTCAATCAATTGCTGTAAAAATACAGGAGACAGGGTAAAACTTGTCTAACATGGTTGGATCCATGGAGAGCCTCTTGAAAAGGGTTGCAACACTGCCTACTTCATGGGAGATTGTACAGCCCCTTCCAGTTAAAAACCATTAACTACCCTGGATTACGGAGTATCTTCCTGCTTTATGGCCTTCTAGAAATCCCTAAAAATGTGATTCTGTCAACAGCCCTGTGAATCACTTGGTAAAAGATGCCTGCATGCTGGTTGCGTAGTTGGTTGCATCTTGATGCATTCCTCTCCTGTTTTCTTAGTGTTTATTTCTCATTTTTTTAATTTTTAATTATAGCTTTAATTGTATGCCAACAAGAGTCACTTTGTGTGAAATAGACAGCCATATAAATTTGTTGAAAAAATTGAAAATAAATAAATCACAATGTGGGCACTGCCACCATCTCAGCTGCAGATCTCACAGCACAGCATGTATCTAAGAAACAAAAAAAATAATCAAAATTTAATGCTTCTCAGTGTTTTCATCAGTATGGAAACACAACTCTAAAAGTGTCAAGGAACAAAAAGAAATATTTGCATCCATTCTGTAATTTTCTCTCTTCATCAATGATGCAACCTCCCACTGTCTTCCTTTAGTTTGGGAAGCAGCTCAAGTCTTTTCTTTTGAAGATATATTTTTATTCTTTACATATGAATATATTGAATACGATGTAATTGTCCTGGCATTCCACTTACCATAAAACAAAAGTAAAAACATATGTACTATTTTAAACAGTGCTGGTGTTGTACAGTAGTTTCTGACCATCATATGGTCATAAAAACAATTCTGGGTGAAACTCAGGGGTGGGTTTTATAGAAGAGGTTCCACAAATCTACAGTGCCATTTAGAACCGGTTCCAGCTCCCTCCCCCCGTCTGTCCACACATCACCAAGATGAAGGGCAAGGAGGAATTCTGGGAGTTGAAGTCCACAAGTCTTAAAGCTGTCAAGATTGAACAACCCTGGGTTTTTTTTCTAAAGGGTTAGGGGTACAAGGGTCTTGTAATTTGACAGATTTAAGACTTGTGTGCTTCAAATGTCAGAGTTTCTGAGCCAACATTTTGATTGCTAAGCAAGAGTGTTGTTAAGTGAGTTTCACCACATTTTCTAAGTTGGCCACTGCCACCAGGTCACATGGCTGGCAAGTCACTCCCACAAAGCAGGCCACACCTACAGAAGAAGTTCTAAAAATTTTGAAACCCACCACTGGTGAAACTCTATATCAGGGGTGAAATCTAAAAATATTTCCTTCCGATTCTGTGGGTGTGGCTTGGTGGTGGTGGGGTCATGTGATTGGGTGTGCATTTTTCAACTCTTTCCTGTTGGTTTGCAGGGTCAACAGGGTCAACATATTACCTCAGCAATCTGGGTCCACATTTTACTGACCTCCGAAGGATGGAAGGATGAATCAACCTTGAACCAGTGAGAATCAAACTGCCAAAAGTCTGGCATTCGGCAGTCAGCAGAAATAGCCTTCAGTACTGCATTCTAATCACTGTGCCACCAGGGCTCTTTAATCAGCCATAAAGGGCGTGAATCTAAAGAATGGCTGAGCTCTCAGTCCTAAGGATCCTGTCCACTTCCTGAGGTCCAACTGGTTCATCCAGATGCCTCACAAGGAATCTCCCCTGGACCTTTTGCCCTGGGCCACCTTAGTTGCCAAAAAGTCATTGGATTAATACACTCCGTTTTCTGACCAATTCTTTACATTCTTCTAACCAAAGGTTGTAGAGCATGGGTGTCAAACTCACTGCATGATATTGCCGTCATGTGACATTTCACGACTTTCCCCCTTCGCGGAGCTGGGGTGGGTGTGGCCTGCACATGACGCATCCGGCCAATGAGCCACCATTTTAACACCCCTGCTATGGGGTATTAAATAAAGTGAAGTAGTTTTATAGATGGTAGATTGGTTGCCTAGATCTCCTCAACAGATTTCAAAGGTTTTACATCTGAAAATGTTATGCTGTCCTAATTTGACCTATTTATTAATTTATCTCTAAAGATGTACATATGTTGTTGTATTTTTTCTCTTAGTGGTCCCTGAAACACATTCTGGTTTCTTCTATGGTTTAATTCTACCTTTACAAAGAACAGTGTATTTTCTCTCTATTGCAGAACAATAGCTATTTTTTTCAAAGTTGAAATACTCCAATAATAGAACATGAACTCAACCGTTTATGAATAATGAATTAAAGTTATTTTATTCATATAAAATAATGAACAAAAGTCATTTTCAGGAATTTTGTTCTAGTTTAGTACATTATAAGAGAGAAGAAGTAGTCATAGAAAGAAGAGCAGGCACCCATCTCTTAATAAAGGCAGCCAAAGTCCACCTTAAAGCAAAATCAATTGTATCCATATTGAGGATTGACATTTCAGATTCATCCCAAACTTCTGTTTTCAGGTGGAAAGTATCAAGAGATTTTCTAAGAGACGTTGAGGGAGCAGCTTCTCTCTCTCTCCTCCAAGTTTCACCCCATTTGTGACTCCTCCCATTGTACATCTGCCTGTTGACTCACTCAGAGTTTAGAGAGACAATGTCTCTCCTTATGGCCCTTATCCAAATCATAGTGATTTATTTCTTCTCTTGGTGCTAAATCTCCAAAGACATTTTGGAAAGCTTCAAGATGTCGTACAAAGACAGACATAACATGCTTCCACTTTGATAATACATCAAAGCCTCTTTGCCTAATGCCTGAAAAATCTTGGGGGCATAACTGGCCCTGGAGAAAGAGAGATCCTTGAAAGCTTTTAAGACAGGCAGGAGCTGCAAATGTGAAGCCTTGTCTGACTGCCTGGATTAGGAAACTTCCAGAGCTTCAGTCTTGGAAGTGAGCTTTAGTTTCTTCCACCTATCATCCTGCCTTCAAAGCAAGGCTGGAGACTCCATCAGGAGCACAAGTCATGTTGCTGCTTCTGCTGCTTCTGCTGCCCCAGGAAGTTCTGGGAAGTCTCAGAGCCAAATGCATCCTGACTCTGAAGAGGAACGAGGTGCATCCACAGAACTATTACAATCCAAGAGAATTTCTCATTGGTGGCATTGTCTCTGCAATGAGGATATTTCTTCTTCCATTAAGCTTCAACAAATCTCCTTTGACTCAAATTGCTCAGTACGTCAAAATCCCTGCACAGAATTAGAGCCTCTCCATTACACCCTAAGTTCTAAAGGTCCAGCCACCTCTCTTACAATGAATGATCTCTTTGATCTGCTAGTTCTTCTCTCTTTCTGTCTCATTTCATCCTTGGATCAACCTTTTCAGCTGATGAACCTGATTTGAAATTCTCAAATAAATAACCAGTAGAGATTGTCTACTTTTCTTGACCTTGAAGAAGCAGCTTCTGCTTTTCTTGACATCATCTTAGCAGAGTTGGACTGTGGATGGAGAAGAGAGGATGGTTCTCCTATTCTACCACTCTCATGCCCAATAAGGTCATCAGCAAGAATAGAAAATATAGATATTTTTCTCTGAAGTAAAAACGAGATATCCTCAATTGTATTCTGTATCACCTGTTAAATGAATGGATCCCAATTCAGAATTGACTTTTCCCATTCATGCCTGAATCCCATTTGAGTGATTGCCAGTATCTTTATCATACGATGAATTAAATGTCAGCTAAGTCTCTATTGTGGACATATAAACATCTTCAGCAACTGAGCACTTATCCCATTTGTTAACAATCATAGCTGCTCATTTTTGGTGCCATTGTGGGTGTCTCTGTATGTTCCTCTTCCAATTGTCACACTTCCAATTATTAATTATTAGCAAAGATAAATAGGCAAAGGGACAAAAAGAAATGGAAAAACAGTCTGAAATCTTAATCAACAGCAAGAATAAGGACAATATGAAGAATAAGCTAAAGCTAAATTTAAAACTGAATTATGTACAAATGGTGAACATTTAATAACAAAAATGTATAAAGTTTAAGCATTTGAAAGAAGATGAACAAATTAAATTTGCATGACTGAATGCAGTGTTAAATTTGGAAATTAAATAGGTAGAATTTGCGTAACTGGTATTCAATTTACATTCTGTCATAATTTAAGAGAATTATTTTTTTAAAAAATAAAATGTTCTATTCTTGGTATATGAAACCAGATGCTTTATCAAAACCGTGTAAAACATGTTTCAAACAAAAGCAGGAATTGTGAAAAACATTGAGGAACAGTTTATCATGCAGGGTGGATTTGTGAGAAAACTAAGACATTTTAGATACAAATTGACACAATCATGCAAAGAATTAGAAAGGCTAAAAATTGTGAAGAAACCAGAATTCTTTTTTATTGGGACTTCTGAACAATGAATTAAAAGGCATTCATAGCAGATGAATATATGGTATATATGAGGACCCGGATTGTTGTTGGGGGCAATATGCTGACTCTGTAAACCGCTTAGAGAGGGCTGAAAGCCCTATGAAGCGGTATATAAGTCTAACTGCTATTGCTATTGCTATTGCTAATTGCAGGAATGTTGTTGTATGCTCAAGGATGGAAGAAACATGGAATTCTCAGAGTGGGAGACTTGACTGTGAATAATGTAGAATTTCAACAAATGAAAAATTTCTGTTGAAAAGAAGGTTGGAAATCAGATTATTTTCCTCTTTTTTTTCTTGAATTCCCATTTATTTATTTATTTATTTATTTCCTTTTTTTCTCTTTTGATTAACATTTCATTTTTTGGAGAAATTCTTAATCAATTTAAATGTAAAAAGAGTTAGGGAAGTAATACTAGATAAACTAGATAAATCCAGACATAATATGCATTCAATATCCCTAAATGAAAAAAAATGGAAAGAATCCTAGAGTTCCATTCAGATAGGTGAGATAAATATATATTTTGGAGATTTGAAAATGCCTCCAAACCTCTCAACCTTATGTGGATTAGAAATACAATTGATGAAAGAACAGTTAAATGACATGGGGCTTCCATTGATTATGTCCTGATACATTCATACTTTCAGGAAAGCATTAACAGAGAACTGGAAAATCCTGTCCTTTCTTTTTGCGTTCCAAGCGTTCAACAAGGATCCTAACATTTCGTTCAATGTCACCCTGGGATACAACATCTATAACAATTATTTCAGAGCAGAAATGACCTCGGAGGCTTTGCTGGACCTGCTTTCGGAGGGGGAGGCCAACGTTCCCAACTACAGCTGTGGAAGGCAGAGAACCACAGTGGCTGTTCTGGAAGAGGCTGATATTGACATCTCCTTCCAGATTTCGACCATGTTGGGACCCTACAAAATCCCACAGGTGTGTCTTTGTTGGGAAGACCGTTTGTAGATGTGCAACATACAGCCACAGAGCCTCTCTTGTAAATGAAGAGCAAAGTTATATTGTGGGAATTGCATGAAGTAAGGACGGAGGTTCTATCAAATGGCAGAGAAAGAGCAGAGAAGACAATCCTCTCTCTGGCACACTCTTAAAGCAGATTGTACAACTCTGCTGATTGTGTCTAGGGAAAGTTCTTCATTACAAGGAATGAAACCATTCCTACATTAAAGTTATCCCCCCCTGCTCTTCAGTAAAATAGAGTTTCTTTGTTTTCCTTTCCAGATCACTTACAGTTTTGACTCCCGGATTCTGAGTGATAAAATTCAATTTCCTTTCTTCTACCCCCTGCTCCCTGCGGAAGGAGCCCAGTACCCAGGGATGATCCAGCTTCTCCTCTATTTCAGGTGGACCTTGGTCAGTCTCTTTGCTCCAGACACTGATAATGGACAAAGGTTCATGAGGACGATGACTTCCATGCTGATCAGGAATGGCATTTGCCCAGTTATATCACAATCCTTTCCCACAGCTGTTGGGAAACCAGATATATACATGAAACAATACTTCAGGTGGAGAAAAGTGAAGGTGTTTATTTACGGTGCAGACATGAATACATGGGTTTTCAGGTTTATCATTATGCATCCAATATTTGAATTTCTTGCTGAACCTCTTAGAGGAAAAGTTATGATCACAACAATCCGCTGGGACTTCAGTTATTATTTAAAAGCTAAAAGTATTCCCTTTCAATACTTCCATAGCATTTTTTCCTTTCTTATGAAGAAAAGTCAAATGACAAACAATGAGAGGTACAGCGAGCTTCTTTATATCATGAAGCGCTTTGTAGAGAACTCTTTCTTGTGCTCCTACACCAAGGATGCCTTTTCGGTGAAAGTCTGGAGACGGTGCAGGCAGAGAGAAGACCTGGAAACTCTGAGGAAAGAGGAAAGGGATCGGATCCTGATTATGAACAGCTATTTCATTTACAACACAGTCTGGGCTGTGGGACGGGCCTTAAATACAGCTTATTTATCCAGATCCAGGAGGACAACATTTAAAAATATTAGAAACTTCAAAATTCCAGTGCTGAAGGCTTGGCAGGTACTTATTTTCTTTTTCACAGCTCTCCACTGAAGTTGAGAATCAATTTTACAATTGTAAGAACTGTGTAACTGTTCTGACAATAGTAATAGTTTAGTCTGAATATAGAAAAATTAAATTGAGTTCCAACTTTCCATTGGTCTTCCTGTTGCTTTCATTTTATCTTGCTCATTTCTAAAACATAGAACAACACAGCTGGACGGTACCTTTGAGGTCATCTAGTCCCACCCCCTGCTCAAGCAGGAGACCCTAGACCATTTCAGGCAAATGGTTGTCCAGTCTCTTCTTAAAAGCCTCCAGTGATGGAGCAACCACAACTCCTAAAGGGAAATCATTTGATGGGTTGATTGTTCTCACCGTTAGGAAATTTCTCCTAAGTTCTAGGTTGCTTCTTTCCTTAATTAGTTTCCCTCCATTGCCTCTTGTCCCACCTTCAGCTGCTTTGGAAAATGGTTTGATCCCCTCATCCTTGTAGCAGCCCCTCAAATGTTGGAAATTCCCTCATGTCACCCCAGTTCTTTCACTAGACAAGATCTACCAAATTCCTGTAGCTGTTCTTCATATGTTTAGCCTCCAAGTTCTTTTGTTTTGCTTTGTTTTTTAACAAAAGCTTTTTGCTAACTTCTGATTTACATTCAGCTCTTATATTGGACACTGGCACTGCCTTGTCCCACCCAACCTCAGAAAACGTGCTCCCCACATTAGGCGCTTAAACACTCTGATCCTCTCACCTCCTGGGCTGCCCCTCTGCTCCAAAGGAGACTTGACCCAGAGGGGTCTCATTCCTGTGCTAAGACCCCCCTTTGGATTCCTCTTCCCCTGCTTTAAACTCTCAGCAGGATCTGAGACGTCCAAAAGTGGTAAAGATCTTTGGTCCAAGAAGCTAAGAGGGCTGAGGTCAGCTCACAAGTTAAAAGATGAAAGTATAGAAGTAGGAGAAAGTATAGAAGGAGCAAGAGTGAAGAACATTCCATAAAACATTCCATAGATGTTGCATAAAATTGCACAGAAGTGACCTTAATTGGTGTGAGAGAATCATCTTTCCCAGTGAGGATCTGGGGTCTCTTCTCCAAACCAAATAGCTCATCTCTCACCTCAATGCAAGATTCGTAAGCACAACATGCTACTAGAGCAAAAGCTCCGATAGGTAACCCTAAAGTGTGCCAAGGTTTTTGCTCTTCCTATCCTCCCATTGATTGTTAACCAGTTCTTTATAGCCTTGTTTCTCTGTGGGGCATTTTAGTTCATGTTGACCTCACTGGCAGAATTCCTTCAATGTGCTTGTGCACTGCATCCCCTTCCTTTAGGGTTTCAACTTTGGACCTCACTAGCTCACACTGGGTGTCTCCTTTCCTAAACTTCCCTTTGGTTTTCTAATCTCCCTTCGCAGTGACCGTTATGAATGGGGAGAGATAAAGGACAACTTTTATCAGTCTTTGCTTTGAATGGTCATTTTTAGTCCATTTAATAGATATTTTATTGCATATTCCTCAGTACAGATCATTCCAGCATAAACTGTGGATTTTTTGCCATAGAGCTTTGTATGTTGTTTGTAACATGGTCATTTTTCTTTTCTTTCCAGCTTCATTCCTTCTTTCAAAACTCTCAGTTTTATAATAATTGCATCAATGGAGTATATTTAGATCAGAATGGAGAGTTGGTGGCAGACTTGGACATTATGCATTGTATTATTTATTCTAATATGTCTATCAACAGAGTGACATTTGGAAGTCTAGAAAGAGAGGGATACCAGGATTTCAAGTTGATGATCCACCAGAATGCTACTGCAATGATGGAAATGCTGGACAAGGTGGGGGAAAGACTTTATTCAGTCCTTTCTGAAGGTCTCACCAAGATGATTGCACAATTGGGGCAGGGAAGTCATTTCAGTTTTCCCAGAGAGGAAATATCTTCTTTGGTTACATGTTCAGCTGTCTGAGAAAAATATCCTTACATCCAGTTAGTAGTTTATCAATTTCTGTGCTAGAGCAAGGCTTAAATAATAGGGCAACATGATTCACTTCTCCAAAGCAGAGAATCCTTCCAACATCCCCTTGAGTATGTACATGACAAGAGTAACAAAGATGATTAGGGAACTGGAGGCTCAGCTATATCATCAATGGTTATAGAAACTGGAAATGCCAATTCAAACTAAAAAAAAGATTAGGGGTGACATGATAGCAGTCTCCCAATATTTGGGGGCTGTCACAGAGAAGGTGTCAACCTATTCTCCAAATCATCAGTAGACAAGGAAAGAAGAAACAGATGGAAGCTGATCAAAGAGAGATCCAAGCAAGCAAGAATTAAGGAGAAATTATTCATCAGTAAGAACACTTAATCAGTGGAACAGCTGGCCTAGAGAAGTGGTGGGTGCTCCACCACTGGAGGGTTTTAAGAAGAAATTGGACAGCCATTTGTCCATAATCGTATAAGATCTCCTTCTTGAGAAGGGAATTGGACTTGAGGACTTCTTCAAATTCAGCAAAGATAAGCCTTATACCAGATAGCTCCAAACTTTACCTTTTACTTCTTTTTAGGAAATACCACAATTCATTTGTGGATTTTTAAAATTTCCTCCTCTCTGCCCAGCCCTTCCCTCCCTCCAGATGTGTGGAAAGCTGTTCTCCTGGATTCATGAAGGTGGCTCAGGAAGGGAAGCCCATCTGCTGCTACAATTGTCGCCCATGTGCAGAAGGAACCATCTCTACCATGGAAGGTGGGTGACAGCAGGAGAAAGTCTTTTTGGAAGGACAATAATGCTGACATTTTCCATGAACATGGATTTTTTTCCTGAGAGTGACATTCAATGGGTTCTTCTTTAGATCCATTGTCTGAGTCCTGACCTAACAAGAGGAGAGGGGAGGGGGGAGGGGAGGAGAGGAGAGGAGAGGAGAGAAGAGAAGAGAAGAGGAGAATTATGGCCAAGGCTAACTTCCTTCTTGGCCTTTTGCAAAGCTGTTGTTGTTTATAGGAAATAGAGGAATGCATTTTAACATCCTCACTCCAGATCCAATTCATCTTCACCTCCACCTAATTTTTCTTTGCAAAGGGGCTGATTATCCACTTCAGCTGGCATAAGCTCCCCTAAGCAATCTCTCACACGTACTTCTTTCCATTGTAAGCTAAATTCTATTGCTGCCTTAAGGCACTGACACAAGGCTGGGCTCCAGTTTTCAAGAGGTTCAGCAATGAAAAGGTAAAATGGTAGAACTGCCTTCCTTCCTTCCTTCTCTCTCAACATTCATTGATGAAATGGTGGCATCAAAAAAGAAAAGACATATTTAGCTTTTCTAGCTGGAGTGGAATGAAGATACACATACTGTCTTCACCGACACACAGTTATTCACTCCAAAAATAACTCTACCCAAACAATGCATTTGATTAAAGGACATGTCAAAGGAACTTTAACTATTGCTCTTTTCCAGATGCAGACAAATGTACCAAATGTCCAGAAGATCAACATCCAAACTTCAAGCGAGTTCACTGTATTCCCAAGATTAAAAGCCATCTTTCTTATAAGGAAAATCTGGGGATTATCCTGACTTCCATTGTCTTGTTCCTCTCTTTAACCACAAGCTTTGGTTTAGGGATCTTCATTAAATTCATGGAAACCCCAATTGTCAAAGCCAACAATCGAGACCTCTCCTACATCCTCCTGGTCTCCCTCCTGCTTTCCATCTTGACCTCCTTCCTGTTCATTGGCCGGCCAAGGAGGGTGACCTGCCTCCTCCGACAAACAGCCTTCAGCATTGTCTTCTCCTTTGCCATTTCTTCCATCTTGGCCAAAACGATCACAGTCGTGTTAGCCTTCTTGGCCACAAAACCAGGCAATAAAGTGCAGAGATGGTTGGGGAAGATCTTGGCCAACTCCATTGTCCTTTCTTGTTCTGGTGTCCAAGTTGTCATTTGCATCATCTGGTTGGGCACTTCCCCCCCCATTCCCTGATTCTGATATGCGCTCCCAACCTAGAGAGATCATCCTACAATGCAATGAAGGCTCAGTCACTATGTTTTATGTTGCCCTTGGGTACATGGTCTTCCTGTCTGCTGTCTGCTTCACGGTGGCTTTCCTGGCCAGGAATCTCCCTGGGGCCTTCAACGAAGCCAAGCTGATCTCCTTCAGCATGCTGGTCTTCTGCAGTGTCTGGGTGTCCTTTGTCCCTGCCTACCTGAGCACCAAGGGGAAGTACATGGTGGCTGTTCAGGTCTTCTCCATCTTGGCCTCCAGTTCTGGCTTGGTGGGCTGCATC
Source organism: Thamnophis elegans (assembly GCF_009769535.1). Taxonomy (NCBI): domain Eukaryota; kingdom Metazoa; phylum Chordata; class Lepidosauria; order Squamata; family Natricidae; genus Thamnophis; species Thamnophis elegans. The sequence goes on along the minus strand of NW_022473909.1, from coordinate 334,416 downwards.
TTCATCCCTAAATGCTACATCATTATTTTTAGGCCAGATCTGAATACCATCTTGACCTCCTTCCTGTTCATTGGCCGGCCAAGGAGGGTGACCTGCCTCCTCCGACAATACCAAAGAACATCTCATGTCAAAATAAAATAGAAAAAAATTATTTTTCAGAAATGGCATTTTATAATCTCAATTAACAGGTTTAGATCTTTTAATATTTATGTATTGAACTGATATGCTTCCTGTCTTGCCTAAAGTTGACTCTATGACGCTTAGAATCAGTAAAAACAATTGAAACTTTAAATCATTCAAAGAATAAATATTATCACTAAAATTGTTTTAAAATTGATAAAGGAGTGAAGGGGTGGAGAGGAAGATGGACATGTGGAGTAGATATCCCTTCTATTCCTAAAGTTACTCCTGTTCCAATTCTTCTGTATTCATAAGCAAACCAATGACAAAATATCAAGTATTTATAGTCTTGATAATGTCAGTAAAAGCAGTTTCCAGATGAATGAGTCTTTCCAGTAAGGAAATGGCGACATAATGAATGTAGCTTTACAGCTCCTATTGACCTATGGGATGTTTTATCACAACACTCCCACAGCAATTCTTGAGTCTGAAGATGAAAATGTGTCTTATAACTAATACCATTTTTCTTTGCAGATAACAGAAGGACAAGAAGTAAATTGAGATTTCTTATGTTATTATTTACGTACACATAGCTCATTCTCTCCTCCTGTTTTGCATCATTTTGCCCTCTTTTCTGCAATTTATAAATATTTATAAATTCTTACTAAATAAATGTATGAGGATGCCACATTTACCTATAGATTCCACTGGGCAGCTTATAACTTTAACATTCACAATATTAAAAAAAAAACTCTTTCAAATCCAATAGCAGTACAAGGGGGATGTGAGTGGATGATGTGACTGTATCCCTTTGTTTGAGGGAGTTTCTATTTTTGGGGGTGAGATCCACTCCCACTATATCCTGTGTAATAAACACTGTAGTAAGCCTTGACGGTTGGCTTCGGTTTCAGTGTTTTGATTCCACAGAAACTTGTGTCAGAAATGGGATTCACAATTTTTGATCTGTGACCAAGGATGATGGCAGGGATCCGACATGCTATGATGAGTTTGATCCCATGTTCTTTCCTGCTGCCAAAAAAGGGCACCATTTAGGAGTGTACTTAAAGCAACAATCTGTGTCTAAAGTTTTATTTTGGTTAGGGAGTTTTCTTTAATGTGTGTGGCCCTTTTTTCATTCTGTTCTCAGTTTTCATGTAGAGAATTCAACTGAGAAAGACTGGAAGTGTCTGAGAAGGGGAATTGGAAGAGTAATAGTGACCCTTCTGTGCTGAGCAGAAATTGGCCGAGGCTCGGTTCCAACCAGAGGTGGTATTCAGCAGGTTCTGACCACTTGTGGAGAACAGGTAACGGAAATTTTGAGTAGTTCGGAGAACCAGTAAACATAATCTCCAACTGGCCACACCCCCATCTATTCTCTGCCGGCCAAGTCCAAGCTGATTGGGAGGAAATGGGATTTTGTAGTAATGCTCCCCTGTAGTGGGGAGGGAATTGAGATTTTACAGTATCCTTCCCCTGGCATGCCCACCAAGTCATGCCCACCAAGCCATGCCATGCCCAACAAGCCACACTCACAGAACCGGTAATACATTTTTTTGATTCCCACCACTGGTTCAAACCCCACTTTTACCCTGCTGTCTCAGTGAAAGAAGTTGCCTTAGCTACTACTGGCAGGGAGGGCAATCAAAAACAAACTCCCTTTGAGCGAGCGAGTGTGTAAAAATGTGTTTGTAAAGAGGTAACATTCCCAGGTTAAGATCTGCCTGTCATGCAAATCCAAGGACCAAATAATATTGCAGAGAAATAGTGAGGAAAAGAAGGAAGCCACTGTTAGAAGAAATATCCATTTGGTTCAGTTCCAAGCCGGGAGGAAGGCACAGGAGACAAAATGGAGGCTGGAGGCTGATTGGAAAGAGGGTCCATTTATTGATGAACAGGACCACATGGAGTTGAGAGTGAATGCATTCTATTGGCTGTTGTCAGATTCCCATGGGGCTGTGCAGGGGTCATAACTGGCTCTGTAGGTTGTCTGAGAAGTTTGGTTGAGGTTCCATTAAAGGCAGCCCCATCTCATCCTGGGAATGTGTGGCAGAGAATCTCATTTGTCTTTTGAACTTGTCATTTTGCTTAACACTACTTAAATTTCCTACTACTTAATACTACTTAAATTCTCCAGGCACATTCATGCACACCATTATCAGTTTCACTCCAACTATGCATATGATGGAAGAACCTAGGTTATGAGAGATATTAATCTTGCTCTTTTCAGATGCTGAAAAATGCACCAAATGTCCAACAGCTCAGTATCCAAATATCAATCAAGATGACTGCATACCTAAGACTGACACTTTCCTATCATATCAAGAAAATGTGGGAATCATTCTAGGTTCATTTGCCTTGCTCCTCTCTTTAGTAACAGGTTTTGTCTTGGGAATGTTCATTAAATTCCGAGAAACTTCCATAGTGAAAGCCAGCAATCGAGAACTTTCCTACATCCTCCTCATCTCCCTCCTGCTTTCTTTCTTGACCTCTTTTCTATTCATTGGCCAGCCAAGGAGAACCACATGCTTTCTCCAACAAACAGCCTTCAGCAACATCTTCTCAGTTGCCATTTCTACAGTCTTGGCCAAAACAATCACTGTGGTATTAGCATTCTTTGCCACAAAACCAGGGAATAATATAGAGAGATGGCTAGGGAAGACCTTGGCCAATTCTATCATCCTTTCTTGTTCTGGTGTCCAAGTTGTTCTCTGCAGCATCTGGTTGGGCACTTCTCCCCGATTCCCTGAATCAGACATGTATTCACAATCATCAGAGATCATCCTTCAATGTAATCAAGGCTCTGTTGCCATGTTGTATGTATGTATGTATGTATGTTTATTTCATTTGTATGCTGCCCTTTCCCCCCGAAGGGGGACTCAGGGCGGCTCACAACTCAAACCAGGGAAGGAGGATACAGACAATTTAACAACAACACAAACAATACATAATTTAAAATGCAACAATCATACCATTCGAGATAGAGGCAACGGTTCTTTAGCCCCAGGCCTGTCGGAACAGCCAGGTTTTAAGGGCTTTGCGGAAGGCCTGGAGGGTGGTGAGGGTGCGAATCTCCACGGGGAGTTCATTCCAGAAGGTCGGAGCAGCCACAGAGAAGGCTCTCCTCCGGATAGTCGCCAGTCGACACTGGCCGGCGGATGGAATTCGGAGGAGGCCTAGTCTGTGGGATCTAATCGGTCTGGTGGAGGTAATTGGCAGCAGGCGGTCTCTCAAGTACCCAGGTCCAATACCATGAAGGGCTTTATAAGTGACGACTAGCACCTTGAAGCATATCCGGAGACCAATAGGCAGCCAGTGCAGCTCGCGGAGGACAGGTGTTACGTGGGTGAACCGAGGTGCACCCACGATCGCTCACGCGGCTGCATTCTGGACAAGCTGAAGTCGCCGAATGCTCTTCAAGGGCTGCCCCATGTAGAGCACGTTGTAGTAGTCCAGTCTAGAGGTCACAAGGGTGCGAGTGACTGTTGTGAGGGCCTCCCGGTTCAGGTAGGGACGCAACTGGTGCACCAGGCGAACCTGGGCAAATGCCCCCCTGGTCACAGCTGACAAGTGGTGTTCAAAAGTCAGCTGTGGGTCCAGGAGGACTCTCAAATTGTGGACCCTGTCTGAGGGGCGTACTGTTTGACCCCCCAGTCCCAGTGGAACACTTGGCCAATTAGTAGGAGGGAAACACACCAGCCACTCGGTCTTATCTGGATTGAGTACAAGCTTGTTAACCCCCATCCAGTCCCTAACAGCCTCGAGGCCCTGGCACATCACGTCAACCGCTTCATTGAGTTGGCACGGGGCTCAATGTTTTATCTTGCCCTTGGCTACATGGGCTTCCTGGCTTTCATCTGCTTCACGGTGGCTTTCCTGGCCAGGAATCTCCCTGGGGCCTTCAATGAAGCCAAGCTCATCACCTTCAGCATGCTGGTCTTCTGCAGCGTCTGGATATCCTTTGTTTCCACTTATTTGAGCACAAAGGGGAAGTACATGGTTGTAGTGCAGATCTTCTCCATCTTGGCCTCCAGTGCTGGTCTCCTGGGCTTCATTTTTGTTCCAAAATGTTACATTATTTTCTTAAGACCTGATCTGAATATAAAAGAAAATTTGTTGTCAAAATAACAGAAATTAAATTATAAATCTTTCTATACAATGTCAGTTAATTATTTTAAAAATAGTATTTGTTACCTTAATATTCCTAACAATGTGCACATACCAGAAGAAACTTGTTTTTGTTTGTTGTGCATTATAATAAAACCACCATGTTTAATAAATATATTTGCCCTTCTTTCCTTTGTTTATGCATTTATAAAACTGTACTGGGAGTCTCTCTCTCTCACCCCCCCTTTCTCTCAACCAGGGTTCATTTTATCTATCTATCTATCTATCTATCTATCTATCTATCTATCTATCTATCTATCTATCTATCTATCTATCCATCCATCCATCCATCCATCCATCCATCCATCCATCCATCCATCTATTATTTATCTATTATTTATCTATTTATCTATTGCCAGCATGAACTGCCATTAGAAACTGTCAAAAATTTTCTCATCCAAAAACAATAATCTCCTCCTCTTCCTGCTCCTCGTCCTCCTCATTATCCTCCTCCTCCTCGTCCTCCTCGTCCTCCTGTCCTTCTTTTAGGGATAAACCACTTCATTCAATACAGAATATATACTATCTGAAACAGATTTATTCCATGGATCATCTAACTGTCAGCGTTCCAAATATCATGCAAAATTAAATCAGAGTCCAAGGCAGAGCGATAAAGTTCCAATTTAATAAGACAGACATGTTGGCACAACTGTGGAATCCCGAATCTGAAAGCTTCCTCAGATTTCCACCCAGTTGAAAGTTCATGATCTTGTCCCCACAGCCATAAATCCATCACATGGTCCAATCTTCCTCTGCCACGCGTGCATTTCCACCCATCTAGTTCCGGTCAGATACAGAGATGCAGAGACAAAGAATGACCTTGATTTCTAGAAAGGAATGACAACAACACATTCCACAATTCTACTCCTTACTATTCCCCCCTCCCAATTGCATACTAATGAAACAGCATGGAAAGAAAGAGAGAGAAAGTGTGGCAGTCAAAAGATTCTAAAAGGAATATAACTGCAGGCCTGACACTAACATTGTGAAAATCTTGTAGTCTACATTCATCAAGAAAGTCTATTATTGTGGTTTATTTGAATAATTCTCTTATTTATGAATCATAGTTATGTACTATATGCCTCACCCATGTTGGTTATACTGCCTCTGTTGCTTTAATTTTATTCATCATATTTGTCAATGCTTCTAACTATCCTTCTTCAAAGTCTTTTTAATATTGAGTTATCAGTCTATCTGGGTCAAGTGCATATCATCATTTAATTTGTTTTATTGCTTTTTTCACTTCTTGAATATTTAAAGGTGTATTTTGACTATATTGATCATTAAACCCCATCAAGTTAGCTTTTTATTAGATAAATGTAGTCTCCAAAAAATTAAGTGGTCCTGGAATTGGAAGAATAAAGTTCCTTATTTAAATGAATTTCAAACTTTTTCCAGCATAAAGAGAGTTGCTACCCAAATAAAACAGGGCATGTTGTAAGGTGGCTGCCAACCCAAAGTAAGGTTAATTGCATTGCAGAGCTTGGGCTGTAACAGAGCCAAGGTGGTGCAGTGGGTGGAATGCAGTACTGCAGGCTACTTCAGTTGACTGCTAGCTGCAGTTCAGCAGTTTGAATCTCATCAGGCTCAAGTTTGACTCAGCCTTCCATCCTTTCATGGTGGGTAAAATGAAGACCCAGATTGTTGGGGGCAAGAGTAAACCACTTAGAGAGGACTGTAAACGCACTATGAAGCGATATATATGTCTAAGTGCTATTGCTAAGTCTTTATCTGAAAATACCCAAGAAAGTACTGAGATTTGGGGGAGTTAAAATGAAAGCTCATGAAAAGGGACAAAGGTTTCTTTTGTTTAGTTTTTTCTTTTTGCTGAAAAAGCTGAAAAATTAACTCTGTACATCATTTTGTTAGCCTGAGGAAAGCAAAAAATTTCACATGGCTGGAATTAGAATAGAATAACAGAGTTGGAAGGGCCTTGAAGTTCCTAACCGCCTGCTTAGGCAGGAAACCCTACACCACTTCAGACAAATGGTTATCCAACATCTTCTAGAGCGAGATATCCTTTCCAGATGATACAAATAGTCTTTGCTGACATGACCCCATAGTAAGCCTGGCTACTGAGAGCCCACTTTTAAAGGAACTAAAAAAGACTTTAAAGATTATTACTTTTTGTTTCTTGAGGATTAAAATAATAAACTAGACCCCCCTAGACAGGAAACAGATGCATCAAGTTGAGTCCTAGATAGGAAGAAGGTGAAGAAGTTATTGAAGCAACATTGTCAGGTTGTCCCAACCAATTGAAACATTACTATGGAAAGATTCGACTCTTACAACTCATTTCATATTGTTTCAAAATTCTTCACCACAGCCCAACATACATATTAATCTGATAGTCACCTGACACCAAATTGCTGAAAGTCAGATGATAAAAGATGTGTATTACCCACTTCCCTGAAAAAATAAGTCCAAAAATTGAACCATCTCCTTCAAATGCCTGAATTATCATACATGATAATCATGTATGGAGATATAATATTTTCAGATTTAATGAACTGATTAATGAAAGAGCCAGAACAACTAAGCAAAAGCTAGACGGTACCATGGCTTTATGTGCCACTATCTGGGAGGATAAAATAGAATAGAATTCTTTATTGGCCAAGTGTAATTGGATCCACAAGGAATTTGTCTTTGGTGCATATGCTGTCAGTGTACATAAGGAGAATAAAAATACATTCATCAAGAATAAAAAGATACAACACTTAGTGATAGTCAAATTATATTAGGACACACATATAAACTCTTACCCAGATACAAGTGTCAGAACAAATGAGAAAAAAACATGTACAATAATATGTATGCAGAATTTCAAAGAAATACTCACAATAAGTCAATGGGAAGAGTTATAGATCAAATCCATAACATTTACCTCAAATTACAACTTAAACAAAAAGTCAGTTTGTCACATATTCATTTATTTTTCACAGTTTTCAATCACCCATTTATCACACAAATAGTGGACAAGTAACAAAACAAATGCTGGAAACATGTTTGTATGCCTGTCTGGGTATATCATAATGCAGAAAAGTTTGGAAATTAAATTTAAAATGAAACCATATTTTTTACTAAGTATAAACCTAGAAATCATCAACAAGGAATCTCATATTTTACTGAAATACCTGCTCAAGGCTGCAAGAAAAAACTTTGTCCAACAATGCAAGAAAGGTACAATTCTAACAATATCTGAATACTACATATGAATATCTTCTCTATTTTTATCTTTAAAGGTTTGTTATCTATATCAGTGGCTCTCAATCCTTTGGGCACCAGGGACCAATTCTGTGGAGAACAGTTTTTCTGCAGATCAGAGGGGTTTTGTGGTATGAGATGCCTGCATCCCACAGATGGGGTTTCACTTGTTTGTATGGACCAGTTTCTGGCATGCCACAGACTGATGCTGGTCCATGGATCAGAGGTTGGGGAGCACTGATCTAAATAGAGCATCAGTTATCCCTGCTATGTACCAAATACATACCAGTGTATCAAAATGATATCATCTACTGTATATAAAATAATAAAAGGTAAAAGAAAGGTAAAAAGACAAAAATGATAGAGTTGAAATCAGTTTATTTTAATCACCAAATGCTGCTCATTAGAATTAGAAATGGACATTTTTAGGAACCACTTATCCAATATTCGATTTACTGCATTTTTTTGACATCATATGCAGTTTTGTATTCAAATCAGGTCTTAAGTAAATAATGTAGCACTTGGGGAAAAATATAAAACTCACCAGACCAGCACTGGAGGCTAAGATGGAGAAGACCTGCACAGCCACCATGTATTTTCCCCTTAGTGCTCAGGTAAGTGGGCACAAAGGGCACCCAAACACTGCAAAAGACTAACATGCTGAAAATGATCAGCTTGGCTTCGTTGAAGGCCCCAGGCAGATTCCTGGCCAGGAAAGCCACTGTGAAGCAAATGGCAGCCAGGAAGCCCATGTAACCAAGGGCACAGTAAAACATGGTGATAGACCCTTCATTACATTGCAGAATGATCTCTCCAGACTGAGAATGCTTGTCAGAGTCAGGGAATGGGGGGAAAGTGCCCAACCAAATGCTGCAGAGAATAACTTGGACACCAGAGCAAGAAAGGATGATGGAGTTGGCCAGGCTCTTCCCCAGCCATCTCTGCATTTTATTCCCTGGTTTAGTGGCCAAGAAGGCTAGCACCACTGTGATGGTTTTGGCCAAGATTGAAGAAATGGCAATGGAGAAGATGATGCTGAAGGCTGTCGGAGAAGGCAGGTTTGTTTTGTTGGCCGTCCAATGAAGAGGAAGGAGGTTAAGAAGGAAAGCAGGAGGGAGACCAACAGGATGTAGGAAAGATCTCTGTTGTTGGCTTTGATGATTGGAGTGTCTAGGAATTTAATGAAGATTCCCAGAACAAAGGTTGTGGTTAAAAACATGAACAAGGCTATGGAAGCCAGGATGATCCCCAGAGCTTCTTTGTAAGAAAGGTAGTTTTCAATCTTGGGAATACAGTGAACATGTTTGAGGAAACTGAATTTCCACTTCATTTCTTCATTTCATGTATCTTTTCTTTATTTTTTATTTAATACTGTATCTTTATTTTATTTATTTATTTATTTATTTATTTATTTATTTATTTTATTTTATTTAAAACTTTTAAATCCCAAAGGACTCAGGGCTGCTTACAAACAAAATATAAAAAACAATACAATTTAAAACAACAATCATCCATCAAATTCATTCTAGTCAGGGCCGGACCTCAATAGTGAGGTCAACAGCCCCAGGCCTGCTGGAACAGCCAAGTTTTTACGGCTTTCCTGAAGGCCATCAGAGTGGGTATGGTCCAGATTTCCAGGGGGAGCTGGTTCCAAAGAGTATCTCTCTTTCATCAATCAATTGGAAGGGAGGGAGGGAGGGAGGGAAGAAGGAAGGAAGGAAGGAAGGTAGGTAGGTCCACTATTTTATCATTCCACTGAGCGTTGAGAATAAAAGTCAATCTTTTATAAATGCATCAGAGTACTAATGAAATCCTCTTCACAATGAAATGACATATACTTGAATTACATTTAACTGAATGACATTTAATGAGCTGTGATGGCACAGTGGTTAGAATGCAGTATTGCAGGCTAATTCTGTCCACTGCCAGGAATTCAATCCTAACCGGCTAAAAGTTGACTCAGCCTTCCATCCTTGTGAGGTCAGTAAAATGAGGACCCAGATTTCTGGGGGCAATATGTTAACTCTGTATACTGCTTAGAGAGGACTGTAAAGCACTGTGAAGTGGTATGTAAGTGCTATTGTTATTTCATACAACTTCTTTCAGCCATGGGGCAAGAAATGTAAGGTGGAGGTAATTTGCATGATGAGTTAGATATGGATTGAAGATGTCCTGTGTTACAAATAGCAAGTTGGACATTCTCCTAGGAGGGCAAGATGAAAATTTGGCTCAGCACTTATTTATTTATTTTTCTATGCCACCCATTTCTCCTGCAAGGTGACTCTGAGTGGCTCACAAATTATAAACACGGGAAAAAGTTAAAATTTTAAAATATTATAAAAAAACTGTGATATAAGAACCAAGTGACAAATGGGGCAAGGATGTGATAAGATTTCCTTTATACTGATGAATGTCTGCCAGTTTTTCTTGGTGTCTCTGAAAAAACAGAGAGATTCCTTTCCTTTCCTTTTTTCCACTTTCCTCTCCTCTCCTCTCCTCTCTTCTTCATGATATAATACAGGAGTTCAATAACAATAATAGTTCAGTTTTATTCACCAGGTCTAATTTCTGCTCAGTATTGGAATCAAAATTTAATAATGTTTTTTTATCTGGATTGTGAACATAGTAAGGAGGAGTACAGAATGGAAAAGGAACAGAAAGAAGTTGCTGTGCATGAAAGATGCATTGTAAAAGTTAAAAAGCAAACGATGCCATCATTCTCATAACAACCCTAGATCTTTTAATGCCCTATCACAGTTTAGCTCCAAGGATATTTCTCATAATTCACAATGACATAAATGTACATATTGAACATATGCCCATTTCCCCTGCTGTCACCCACCTTCTGTAGTGGAGATGGTTCCTTCTCCACAAGGACGACAGTCATAGCAGCAGATGAGCTTCCCTTCCTGAGCCACTTTCATGAATCTAGGATGACAGCTTTCCACACACTTGGAAGGAGGCAGGGGCTGAATGGATACCACATCCAAAAAACGAATCATGTTTTTATGTTATGAAAAGGGGCAAAAGAAGAAGGCATTAGAAATTTCCAGTTCCAATTTTAAGTGCTATATTTAAAAAATGGAGAACTGATTCTTAATCTCTTCTAATTCTCATACACTAAAATTGTTTTAATTTGAAATGTAATGTTAAATATTAAATTCTACTAAAATGTTAGCTGGATTATCTGCTTTGTGATGGATCAAATCTTTATCCTTTTGTACAGTACCGGACTAATATTCTCTGTCTCTGTTGTCTCTCTGCCTCTCCCCCTCTTCTTTCCCCTTCTGCCTCTCCCTCTCCTCCTCTCCCCTCCTCCTCTCCCTTCCCCTTCCCCCCTCTTCCTCCTCCCTCTCTCCCTCTTTCTGACTTGTATAGCCTCTCACCTTGATGTCCAGTACTCTGGACAGCTCACAAGTAAAATGAACTTGTATATTTACTTGAATATGAATATGATTGTTTATAGACATTTAAACATCTGACCAAAGAAGATGTTGCCTTTGTTGGTGAACTGAGATGACAGCCCAAGCCTACCCCTCTCCCAAACTGCAATACTTCTTGGTAACAACTTCAAGAAGAACAGAATGATTTCCTTTCCCCACCTTGTTCAGCACGTCCATGTCTTCAATAGCTTTCTGATTGATCGTGAACTTGAAATCCATGGATCCCTGTCTTTCTATACTACCACATTTCATTTTGCTAACAGACATATTGGAGAAAATCACCCAGTTCACAATATCCAGGTCTGCCACCAGCTCTCCCTTCTCATCTGCATACAACACTCCTATGGAATTATTGTAAAACTCAGAATTCTGAAGGAAAGAATGGAACTGGAATGGAAGATAAAATGGATAGAATCAGTCAGAAAGATCTATGGAGAGAAGTGAACATTTCAGATTTATTTTCCAATCTAGAAACATTTAAATTCTAATACTGTATCTACTAATTTAAAGTGTAATTGTGTATGAACTGGAAAAACACTGAGATGGGTTAGAAACTCATTTGAACAAGCTTTCAAGATAGCAATAGCACTTAGGCTTATATATCACTTTGTAGTGCTTTGCGGCCCTCTCTAAATGGTTTACAGAGTCAGCTTATTGTCCCAAACAATCTGGGTCCTTATTTTACCAACCTTGGAAGTCAACCTTGAGTTGGTCAGGATTGAATTGCTGGCAGTCAGCAGAGTCAGCCTGCAAATCTACATGCTAATCACTGGGCCTCTGTTCTTATACCATAAAGTAGCATTTCTGGAATCCTTGCAGATTTGTGCCTCTTTTCTCTCAAGGGGCTGGGCTGCAATCCTGAAACCTTCTCCACATTTCTCTGCCCCCCCAACTTGTACTAAAATAAAATCTAAACCCAAAAGATATTAAAATATTTTATTTGAAAAGCCATTTAATAAGAAAACTAGATGCCAATGAAGGTAAAGGAGCGATGGTAATACAAAAGAGAAAGGAAGTGAATGTTTACATTCAATCTATTTTTTTGTTTCAAGAATCAACTATTTTTTCAGAATGCCCATCCAGTTCTTAGCTTCAAGAGGAAGCTAGTGTCAACCCTGAAGCTGACCTGGCTGTGGCCGTTGTCTTTTCTGTAGCTTTTTCTAAGGATTTCTTTTCACATAGCTTCAGGCTTGACAGAACCTGTGTCAAGGGGGAGGGGTATAGCGATAGCTGGGGTTTTGTAGCTAAAACAAAATAGTTCTCTAATTAGCCAAGAACACTCCAACTGCTGGCTGGCCAGAGGAGGAGGAGAAAAGTAACCAGGCAGCCAGCCAGAACCCAGATTGGACAATGTGACTTATTGTTTGGGAGAACAGGAAACTTTCACTTTTTAATGAGATGGAAAGTGCGGGACCTCTCAGATTTAGCTTTCCACCAGTCTGTACCAAGTGTTCTGAGCTAAGCTTCCCAAGAGCGTGAAGCAAACTCCTTGTCCTGACAAAAAAAACACCTTTTTTAATTTACTGTGAATTCTGCTCATTCTCATACAAGCAAAGTCTTTCCAGGGAGGATTTACACTCACAGACCTTATCTGGAATAGAGAGCTCCCAGGCTGATATCTGCACAACTTGGCAAGGAGTCTCAGAGAGTCATGGGCCAATTAATCAAACTAATTATCTCCTGCAAACTCCACTCCCCTTTCACTCCCCTTTTATTTCCTCTGGGGGGGAAAGTCATTCATTGTCCACTTGTGGCCTTACTCCCAAGTTGGTCCCTGTTAATTAGCTGTTCCCTTCATCTGGCAACTCTGTGCATGCACCCACTGGGAACAGGCTCCAGCTGTTCACCTGCCTCATTGATGTCTGACTCTGAGGGCAGCTGATAACTGGCCCCCTCTTTGCCTACCAAAACAGAGCCCTCATCAGAGCCTTCCCCAGACTCCAGGACTGGCCCATGTTCATCCCCATCTCTTCACTGTCCGAATCTGCTGCCAGCTCTGCTAGCCACTGGAGGGCCACAACACCAAGGTGATATCTCCTAATAAAACTATTCTTTGAGGAATCAACCTGCCTCGAAGTTCTTTTTGCAATGGGTGTATTATGTGGAACCCTGACAGCTATGCAAAGAAAAAAAAAGTACCTGCCAAACCTCCAGCCTTGGAGCTTCCATTTTCTTGCCACTTCTATTCCTTGCCCTCTTCGATCTGGAGAAAAGGGCTGCATGTAATGCCCGTGCCACAGCCCAGATTGTGTTGTAAGTGAAATAGTTATCTACCGACAAGATAAGATTGATCTGCTCTTAGGGCAAAGCCTCCAGTTCTTCTCCCTCCCTGCAGCGTTTCCAGATTTTCACTGAAAAGGCATCAGGGGAGTAAGAACATGTAAAGGCTCTCCCTGAAAAGTGTTTCATTGTAGAATAAAAGTGACGAGTCACATCATAGTTTGCTGTTTGCTTTGTTTTCATAAGAAAGGAAAAAATGCTATGGATGAGTTCAATGAGAGCAGAAATTTCCCGCAAATACAAGTGAAAGTCTCCCATGACAGTTGCCATCAGGACCTTGCCTTTAGCAGGTTCCTTAAAATTTTGGAGGGCTTTATGTATAATTAATATCACAATATATCGAGTCCAAGTCTGCAAAATAAAGAAAGACATTCATTTGTCTCCAACTGGGATAGGCTTCAGAAAGCCTAAAGATTTTCTTTCCAGTTGTGGAAAAGCTTTGTGACAAAACTGGACAAATGCCATTCCTGATCAGGATGGAGGTCACTATCCTCAAGAACGTCTCCCCTTGGTCAGTTATGGAGCAATCAAACCAACCAAGGTCCACCTGAAATAGAGGAGCAGCTTGACCATCCCTGGGTACTGGACTCCTTCAGAGGGGAGCAATGGGTAGAAGAAGGGAAATTGGCTTTTATCATTCAGAACCTGGGAAACAAAACTGTAATTGATCTGTTCAGTTCAGTTCAGTTCACTTTATTTGTATGCCGCCCTTTTCCCTGGGGGGACTCAGGGCGGCTCACAGTTCAAAAGGGGTGGGGGAAGGACAAACAATTTACAACATAAAAACATTACATCATTTAAGAACTCAACAGTCATACAATTCGAGTAGGGGTTAGAATCTTTAACCCTAGGCCAGCCGGGATAGCCAGATTTTAAGTGCTGCGCGGAAGGTCTGGAGGGTGGTGAGGGTCCGGATCTCCACGGGGAGTTCGTTCCAGAGGGTCGGAGCAGCCACCAAGAAGGCTCTCCTCCGAGTAGTTGCCAGTCTACACTGGCTGGCTGATGGGATTCGGAGGAGGCCTAATCTATGCGATCTTATCGGTCTAGTGGAGGTGATTGGCAGTAGGCGGTCTCTCAAGTACCCAGATCCAATACCATGAAGGGCTTTGTAGGTGACAAGTAGCACCTTGAAGCGCACCCGGAGATCAACAGGCAGCCAGTGCAGCTCGTGGAGGATAGGTGTTACGTGGGTGAATCGAGGTGCACCCACGATCGCTCGCGCGGCTGCATTCTGGACCAGCTGAAGTCGCCGAATACTCTTCAAAGGCAGCCCCATGTAGAGCACATTGCAGTACTCCAGCCTAGAGGTCACAAGGGCATGAGTGACTGTTGTGAGGGCCTCCGGGTTCAGGTAGGGACGCAACTGGTGCACCAGGTGAACCTGGGCAAATGCCCCCCTGGTTACAGCTGACAAATGGTGTTCAAAAGTCAGCTGAGGGTCCAGGAGGACTCCCAAGTTGCGAACCCTATCTGAGGGGCATACAATTTGACCCCCCAGCCTGAGAGATGGAACACTTGGCCAATTCATGGGAGGGAAGCACAACAGCCACTCGGTCTTTTCTGGATTAAGCACAAGCCTGTTAACCCCCATCCAGTCCCTAACAGCCTCAAGACCCTGGGTCATCACGTCCATCGCTTCATTGAGTTGGCACAGGGCGGACAGATACAACTGTGTATCGTCCGCATATTGATGGTATTTTATCCCGTGCCATCGAATGATCTCACCCAGCGGTTTTATGTAGATGTTGAAAAGAAGGGGGGACAGGACCGAACCCTGCGGCACCCCATGTGTTAGGGGCCTAGGGGTCGATCTCTGCCCTCTGACTAACACCGACTGCGACCTATCCGAGAGGTAGGAGGAGAACCACTGTAAAACAGTGCTTCCCACCCCTACCTCCCGCAGTCGTCGCAGAAGGATACCATGGTCGATGGTATCGAAAGCCGCCGAGAGGTCAAGGAGCACCAGGATGGAGGCATGGCCTCCATCCCTGGCTCTCCAGAGATCATCGGTCAATGCGACGAAAGCGGTTTCTGTGCTGTAGCCAGGTCTGAAGCCAGACTGGAATGGATCGAGATAGCTAAAACAAAAAGAATTACAATTAGAATTATTAGAATTGGAATTAGAATTAAAGTATTAGAATGTGCAGAAATGGATAGATTAACACTCCCTATTAAGGACAAAGAAGAAATGGAATATTTTTTGGTATTGGATGTATTTTATCAATGATTAGACAACAGAAACGTAAGTCAAAAAGGAGGAGACATAAAAAAGAAGAAATACTAATGCGGAGAGTTGTTAAAGAAGATGTTAAGTATTATTGTTATTATATTATTATATTTTCAATATTATTGTGATGAATGCTACAACAAATATGTGGATTATGATTGTTTAAAAACAACTGTAGCCAGATCACTTACTGCTAAATGGAAATTGAATGTTATATAAATAAAAGAAATCAAACATGGGTGGGGGAAAGAACTAGAATTAGAATTCTTTATCGGCCAAGTGTGATTAGACACACAGGAATTTGTGTCCGGTGCATAAGCTCTCAGTCTACATACAACTATAGTGATAGATCATTATCATAGTCATTGTAAAAATACATTCATCATAAATCATTAGATACAACACATCACTAAGTGTCATGGATACAAAATAAGCAATTCACATAAATCATACTAGGATACTAAGTAAGCAATTTAAATTGTACAATAAAAGCAACATGGTTATAGTCATAAGGAGATAAGGGGATGGGGAAAAGGGCAGTAGAGAATAATGATGATAATACTGCCTTTCTGAATAGTTTATCAGTGTTGTGCAAATTAGTTATTTAGCAGAATGATGGCATAGGGAGAAAAACTGTACATATGTCTAGAAAGAAAGTTGGCATTTTATTTGACACTCATAACATTGAACTTTACTGGCTCTTATGCCCATTCCCTATAGTGGAGACTTGTTATTCCATATATGGTTTTTCTCTCCATTTGTTTCTTCAGTTGAAAATTTTCCAAACTCCAAGAATTCGAAATCCCTCCAGTCTGGACAAGTACTATAGTTTAAGGGAATATGTTTGCTCTAATCCTTCTCACCCTTTGGACAACCTGAACCTTCAATTTTAGAGGGTATCATGTCCATGACAAAATGTTGTGCTTCGTTTACAAGAGAGGACCTCATAAAGCTCCATGGCTAAAACTTTTCTCATGGCAGAATCCAACCTGTGGGATTTTGTAGGTATTTAACATGGTCGAAATCTGGATGGAGATGCCAGTCTGGGCCCCTTCAAGGAAGGCCAGTGTGTTTCTCTGCCTTCCACAGCTGTAATTGGGAACGTTGGCTTCCCTATCTGAAAGCAGGTCCAGCAGAGCACCTGAAGTCATTCGTGGGTTGAAATAATTTTCATAGACATTGTAACCCAGGGTGATGTTGGGTAAGACATGCGGATCTTGGTTGATCTCCTTGGTGGCGAAAAGGAAGGAGAGTGCCTTCCAGTATTCTGGTTTTCCCATCCTAGAAATATAGCAACAGTATTTAGACTAATATACCACTTCACAGTGCTTTATAGCCCTCTCTAAGCTGTTTATGGTATCAGCATATTGCCCCCAACAATCGTATCTGACATATTCCAGTTCATTACAGAAGTTACTTTCTACAGTTTTTAATACTCGATATTAAGGATGGAATGGTGCAATCATAAAGTTGGAAAAGGCCATTCACAGCACCAAGTTCAGTAATACATATGCAAATTTACAGACAGATTGAGCAGCTGAGACTTTTAACGTCGACTGGCGACTACACGGAGGAGAGCCTTTTCTGTTGCAGCTCCGACCCTGTGGAACGACCTCCCCGTCGAGATCCGTACCCTCACCACCATCCAGACCTTCCGCGCAGCCCTCAAGACCTGGCTCTCCCATCAGGCCTGGGGATAGGTTCCCAATGTACCCGCCCGAGTGTTGACTGTTGAATGAAAGTTGTGTTTTATTATTTTCTTTTGTTCGCACATTGTTTGTCTTTTGATATTGCACCCCCTTCCCTGTGATTGTAAGCCGCCCTGAGTCCCCTCAGGGAAAAGGGCGGCCTATAAATCTTAATAAAATGTCTCTAAAAAAAAATGTCTCTAACAAAGCCCATATCTCTGAGCTTTGAAGTCTCCTGTGTGAACTTCTTATTTTCAATGCAGGGAAAAATTACATCCGTCTTGCATTTTTTCAGTCCATTTTGACTTCTTTCTTTTTTTCCAGCTACAGTGTAGAGTTGCCCAAAGGATGTTAAGAAAATTCAGATGTAACAAAATAAAAACAACCCAGCAAAAGTAGAAAATCAAACAGACAATGCTTTATAAGGCTGCATAAACAGAGGGATGCATTCAATATCACATGAAGTGTTAATACCACTTTATAATGCCTTGGTAAGGCCACACAGTGCCATGCAGTGCCAAAAAAACAACAACACTTACTGTGATGGCTGAGATGAAGGCGATAAGTGGAAGCTTAAGGGGTGAAATCTAGCCCTGTTTGCAGAGATGATGCCACCAATGAAAAGCTTTCCTGTCTTGTAATGATTCAGTGGATTCACTCCATCCCTATTCAGAGTCAAGAGACATTTGACTTTGAGTGTCCCACAGACTCCCTGGGGCCAGAAAAGCAGCACAAGAAGAAGCAAAATCAGCAACATGACTTGTGTTCCTGATTGAGCTTCCTGTGTTGGGCCTGCCTTAAACAGCTATCTGGAGCAGGAAGAAAAGAAAACCCTCTTTGGAGATTGAGGAGTTTTCTATAGTCCTCCCAAGCTTCACATCTCAAGGAGAGAGGTGTAGGTGCAGCCCCTGACTGCTTTCAAAAACAACAGCCCAAATCTCTCTTTCTCCAGATCCTTTTATGCAGTTCTGTCTTTCCGATGCCTTGAATTCAGTCAACGAAGCTTTACGGTGGTTTTGAGATGAAAACATTGTTACTGACATCCTGCTGTCAAATCTGAAAATGTGTAGAAAAATCTCTGGAGGTTTTGCACCAAGGGAATGAATAAATCATCATGATTTCTATAACCACAAGGAGAAGAGACATTGCTTGCCTTGGCTCTGAATGAGTCAATAGGCAGCTGCATAAATTTTGAGTGAATGACAGAAGATTTAGCCTCAAGCATATCTGAGATTGGGTGGATCAGTAGCTAAGAGGCTGAGCTTGTCAATCAGAAAGGACGGCACTTCGAATCCCTAGTGCCGCTTAACAGAGTGAGCTCCCGTTACTTCCAGGTTCTGCCAACCTAGCAGTTTGAAAGCATGTAAAAAATGCAAGTAGAAAAATAGGGACCACCTTTGGTAGGAAGGTAACAGCACTCTGTGCTCCTTTGGCATGTAGGAAGTTATCACCCAGCCCTCTCCCAGAAAAATGAAATATCCTAGGAAATATTGAAAAGGCAGAATATTTCTCTGGATGTGAAAAGAAAGAAACATGTTTTAAAAGACAGAATAGCTGCCTGTGGCTTCCTGCCCATCCCCACTTTGTCAATGGGCCATTAAGAAGGCCACGCTAGTCCACTTTACATAATAAAGACTTCCCCACTTCAGCTCCAGGGGGATGGGATTAAAGCATGATAATATTGGCCCCAACTCACCACATGGCATCTGAGAACTCAACCAAACCTGGATTCAAAACACAGCCTAGAGAGTTGCCCCTGCATGGCCCCATGGGAGTCTGACAACCAATCAGAATACATTTCTTACACAAGAACAGAAGACAGAGAGGTAGGGCCGAACAGGTTATAAAAAGCCTAGCAAGCCCCTCCCTCAGCCCTTCTCTTCTTTTCCACCAACATTGAAGCATGTGATCACCTTTTCTGTTCAGGACTCAAGCCATGTGGTCCTGTCCAACAATAAATCATCTTTCCAAGCAGCCTCCATGTCTCCAGTGTCTTTTCCCTCATTTGGAGCCGAACCCAGAAGGACATTTCTTTCATCAGGCATTTAGGAATGCTGGTCACATGACCATGGAGACTTCTTCGGACAGCACTGGCTGTTCAGCTTTGAAACGGAGATGAGCACCTCCCCCTAGAGTTGGGAATGACTAGCTCATATGTGCAAGGGGAACCTTTACCTTTACTTATATCTGAGATAATGTCTGCATACAATCCAGTAGCAGGAGAAATAGTTATCATGGGTTACAAGAGCCACCTATCAAAAGTGGATTTAGTCATTCTTGATTTGTGGTGGGCTTTGACTTTATCAGTCAAGTTAGACAAGGATCTGTTGATTGCTTCTTCTTTGAATGCATACAAGTATAGAGATGGATGTGCTTCTGATCAATTATTTCACATAGTTGATAGCAATGTTCTGAGAAAATAAAATTTTAATTACTGTACTGATGAATAGTTAAGCTTAGTGTTCTCCTATTCAGTTATACCCATTTTAAAAATTATTCTTCTGTGGTTAAAAATACATTCTTTCTTTGCTTGAGAAGATAGAACTAAATCATATAGCATAGAATATTGTGTCAAATGTCCTCTGGTCCATCCTCCCTGCTCAGATCATGAGGCTTGTATCATCCCAGGCAATGGGTATCCAGTTCTATCTTCTTCTTGTTGTGTCATATCATCATTGGACTTTGGCAATCACCTTGGCCTATTTTTATCAACAGCCATACGAAAAAGCGCTGCTGACTGTTGTCCAAACCAGTCCCTTATATTTTGAAGCCATGATGTTCTTCTTCTGCCTGGACCTCATTTGCCTTCAATCTTTCCCTGGATGATTAAATGAAATATGATGCATTTTTCTGGGTGCTGCATCACATGTCCAAAATATTCTAACTTTAGCTTTTTAATGGTTTTTAAAAAATCTAATCTATTTTTTGAAAACCTCCACTAATGGAGCACTCACAACTCAGGGCATAGAGACAAACTATTCAAAGTAATCAGAATAGAGTTGGAAGGAACTTTGGAGATCTTTTAGTCTAATCTCCTGCAGGAGACCTATAACATTTCAGACAAATGGCTGTCCAATCCTTTCTTAAAAACCTCTTGTTTTGGAGCACCCACAACTTCTGGAGGCAAGTCGTTCCACTGATTAATTGTTCCCACTAGTTAATTGGTTGCTTCTCTCCTTGATTAGTTTCCATCCATTGTTTCTTGTCTTGCCTTCTGATGCTTATTTTCCAAAGCATCAGAAGGCAAGACAAGAAACAATGGATGGAGTTGACATGCTCTTCTTTGTGGCAGCCCCTCAAATATTTTAATGCTGCTATCATGTCACCCCCTAGTCTTTCTTTTCTCCAGACTGGCCATACCCAATTCCTGCAACTGTTCTTTGTGTTTTAGAATCCTAAACTGAAATGCTTTGCTGCCCATGCAGGAAGCTTCATCAGTCAAAAAAAAAAAAGAGTTAGTTAGATAGAGAGTGAAAGAGTCCTTGGAATGTACCAACTCTTGTCACACCATTTTCAATTTTTTTTTACTGATGAAGCTTCCTGGATAAGAAGCAAAACATCTCATTTTTCAATTGTGAAAAACGGGATGCATGAGGCAGGGTTTCGGGAGGTCAAAATGCTGTATTCAGTGTATAAGACGCATGTTAGGGATATCTCTATTGGGAGACAGAAAGTAGTGCAGTGGAATGTACAGCTAAAGAGAAGGAACGTTGCTAGTAGAAGAAGCACATGAATAGAGTCTCATATACTGCTAGTAAAAACAAGCAGCTTTACTACTAACAATAGCTTCACAAGCAGTGAAAGTAGATGTGTGTCCAAACACAATTCAATGTACAAACAATTGCTTACAGTCACAGTTCACGTTCCAGTCGTCAAGCGAGCAAGTAATCATCAAGCATAAGACAAACAGAGAGAGAGAGTGAGCTTTCCTGACTCCCTCTTATTGCAAAGTTAATTACAGCTGATAAGTACCTTCATCCATTTAAAGCAACATTGACTATTTGTTATTATATATGAATCTACATTGCCTACCCAACACTAGGAGTATACTCCCAATAATGCACCGAGATTTTCACCATCTTTTTTGTGGGGGGAAAGGGGCATCTTATACTCTGAAAAATACGGTATATTTTTTTGACTGAAGAAACTTCCTGGATGGGATGTGAAACGTCTCAGATTAACCAATTTTGATCCAGTTGCCACAATTCAACATTTTAAATAAACAGACAGAAAAATGTTTTAGACTTGCTGTCTTACGTAGTATCTCAGTAACTTCAATGCAAGAAGGTGCAACAGGAAGACGAAAAAGATTGGGAAAAAAACAGCCAAGAGGTAACCTGTGAAGCAGGAGTTTGGAAGTAGAAAGATAATGGAATTATTTCCAAGAATGGCAATAAAGCAAATTTTATACTCCATAACCAGACCCACGAAGGAGCAGAATCATGAGCTCAAACTTTCAACTGATGTTGGCTAGCATAAAGAATTCAAAGAGAGGCCAAAGTTGTAGTGGCATCTGTGCAGTTTATTTAGCCCCTTGATGCTGAACCTATGGCATAAGTGCCACAGGTCGCACATGGAGCCCTGTCTGGGGATATACGAGCCATTGCCCAGTTCAGCTCCACTGTGCATGTGTGCATGCCTCCTGCCAGCCAACTACCGCACATGCGGAAGATATGTGCACATGTGCAGGGGGCATGTGCACATGTGCAGGGGGTGCACATGCATGAGGGATGAGGAGCACAAGGGGGGGGGGTGTCCCACTTTTGGTCCCAGGAGGCTGGAGGGAGGCCTACTGGACCCAAAATGGGCCATTTGATGGTGTGGCACCTACCCTGTGGCCCACTTTTGGTCCCAGGAGGCTTCATGGAGTTCTGCTTGGCCCAAAACAGGGCACAGGGGTGGGGTAGGTTGAGGTAGGGGTATGTGTGCATGCACAGGGAGGGGGGAGCTTAAGGTATGTGTGTGGTGCCCCCCATGACACTTTTTTAGTCACAGGAGACTTCAGGGATGTCTGCTATGCCCAAAACAGGGCACAAGGTGGGGTGCATGCATGCAGGGGGGGGAGGCACATTGCATTATTGGTATGGGCATGTGCACGATTTCGGCACATGAAGAGAAAAAGATTAGCTGTCACTGATTCAGCCCATTCTAAGGCCAGGTCTGTCTCAACTTTCTAGAGAGAAATTCCACCCTTTCCAGAGGATTGAAGTTGATTTTGATGATTTCCTGTGACTACCTCTTCTTACTGACATCCACCCATCTCATCAGGTCCAGCAGAAGAAGCTTGCTATACATTACATCCACTGGAGACAGTCATCTTGTGGAATTCGGAAGTTGAGAGCCATTTCTGCTGTTCCTCCAACCATATGGAACACCCTTCCTCAAAAGGTCAAGTTGGCCCCAATCTAGCTGGCCTCCAAGAAGGACCTGAAGTTCTGACTTTGCCAATTGGCCTGGGAATCAGAAAGAGAAATGTACCCATAAAACAGCTGTACTGTTACTCTTCTTGAATGTTTTTATTGTACATCTTCTCATTTTAAATTGTTTTTAGTGTTTGTATTGTTTGCATGGATGATTTTTTTTTGTGGGACCATTTATATTATAGCTGTAAACCACCAAGTATCACAAAAGTGAAATGATTAGCTATATAAATTGGAAAAAATAAAAAGCAACAATGGTTCTTGTTAGATTGATATAGATAGAAAAGCAGAAGTTGAGATATTCAAATTGTGTTCACAAATTCATCAACATAAACCAAAGGCCAAAATTTGGTGGAACAGGAAGGGGAACAAACTCTGAGAGGAGTTTTCTACATACACCAACACAATGAAACATATATATATATATATATATATATATATATATATATGGTTTATAGTTTTTTTCCCCTACTGTGATGAAATAAAAAACAGGTCTGTGGGTCTAGGTGTATATGAACTCATGCTTTTTCTAGGAACTTTAAAGAACAAATTAATATATTTCAGTTATTAACTGGCATAAGGAGAAAAGTCATTTGGAAAGTTAATTACTATTTTATTTTGACATCAAATATTCTTTTGTATTCAGGTCTGGTCTTAAAAAGATAATGTAGCACTTGGGGATGAAGATGCAGCCTAGCAGGCCAGTGCTTGAAGCCAAGATGGAGAAGATCTGAACGGCCACCATATACTTTCCCTTGATGCTCAGGTACGTGGGTACAAAGGATATCCAGACACTGCAGAAGACCAGCATGCTGAAGGTGATGAGCTTGGCTTCATTGAAGGCCCCAGGGAGATTCCTGGCCAGGAAAGCCACCGTGAAGCAGATGAAAGCCAGGAAGCCCATGTAGCCAAGGGCAAGATAAAACATGGCAACAGAGCCTTGATTACATTGAAGGATGATCTCTGTGGATTGTGAATACATGTCTGACTCAGGGAATGGGGGAGAAGTGCCCAACCAGATGCTGCAGAGAACAACTTGGACACCAGAACATGAAAGGATGATAGAATTGGCCAATGTCTTCCCTAGCCATCTCTGTATATTATTCCCTGGTTTTGTGGCAAAGAATGCTAATACCACAGTGACTGTTTTGGCTAAGACTGTAGAAATGGCAACCGTGAAGATGTTGCTGAAGGCTGTTTGTTGGAGAAGGCAAGTGGCTCTCCTTGGCTCGCCAATGAATAGGAATGATGTCAAGAAGGAAAGCAGGAGAGAGATGAGGAGGATATAGGAAAGGTCCCGATTGTTGGCTTTCACTATGGGAGTTTCTCGGAATTTAATGAAGATTCCCAAGGCAAACCCTGTAACTAAACACAGGAACATTGCAAAGGAAGCTAGGATGATCCCCAGATTTTCTCGATAGGATAGGAAAATTTCAGTCTTAGGTATACACTCATCTTGCTTGAAGTTTGGATGCTGATCTGCTGGACATTTGGTGCATTTTTCAGCATCTGGAAAGAGAAAGATAGCATGTACCAATTAAATCAGGTTGTTCCTTCAGGTGCATAGTTGGAGTGAAACTAGTGATGGTGTGGATGAATGTTTTGATTCCGATGTGATATGCATTGTTTGAATCCCAGACTTCATTAACCATCCTTTAGTGGTGAAAACTCTGCAATGTCCCCCTGGCAATAATCCATGGAACAATAGTCTCTTGGACCTCCAAAATGGGACCATTTCAAACCCAGGAAGGAGGATCACCTAGTCTCAGTGGGCCTTCCAGCTCTGCTCATCTGTATGAATAAACTGGAGGAAAGGAAAACTCTTTTATCAAATCCCATTTTGCCCAACTTGACTCAAGAGTCAATCCCCCCCCCCCACTGCTGTGATCAAGGAAACTGGACAGTTGCTGCTCTGGCTGGTGTATTCCCCTGATCAGGAGCCAGTCAGAGTCAATCCTTCCTCATGGGCTCCATCATGAATTTGAAAGCCTGGAAGACTCAACTCTGTTCCCAGTGACTGAGTCAGGTTGGATCATGTGACTTTATCCTGCGACCAGTGGTGGGTTCCTACCAGTGCAGACTGTAGTAGTTTGGTGGCCTGGGTCACTGGAACTGGCAGCAACCCATGCCTGCTACATCCCCAAACCAGTTCTCTGGGTGCCACCATAGACGCCATTATAGGTGCTGCCATCTTGTTTTTCAGTCTTCGCATGAGCAGAACAATTTTCATCGCACTGTACATGGGCACACATTGCGGCACGCACATGAGCGAACCGGCAGTACTACCTGTCAGAACCCATCCCTGCCTGGAACACATGTTTGTCTTCATTCCTCAAATTTTTCATCTTCCCAACTTTTCTAGGAAAACATTCCAGAGTCCCCTCCCAGTAATAATCCATGGAGAAATCGTCATTGGGACCTTCCAACCTGGACAATTTCAGATGAAGGAAGGAGGAGAAGGTTAGACTCAAGGTTAGATTCAAGGTCCTAGTGACCTGTTCCAGATCTCATTCTTCTGGGCATCTGTATGAATAAACTGGATGTTAGGAAAACTTTGTCATCAACAACCCCTTTGTAAATATCAATTTCCCCCCACTGCTTTGACTGAAGAAACTGGACAGCAGTAACTCTGAATGGTGTATTCCTTAGGGGTTTTTTTAATCCTCCCACCCATTTCCAGAAAAGCAAGCACCAATGGCTCCTGTTTTCATGGGCATCTCTTTTGAAGGGTGAGGAAAAGGACCAGCTTCAGTTTTAGCATTCTTCCTGTGAATCCAGTTAGAAGAGGAAACTCTTGTCTCTTTCACCCACTTAGTTTGATATTTCTCATCAAGGTTCGGGAAGGATGGAAGGAAGGAAGGAAGGAAGGAAGGAAGGAAGGAAGGAAGGAAGGATCTAGGGCTGGACTTGTTATTGGGATTGTTAAACATACAAGTTCAGTCTTCATTACTGGGCTTAAGAAAAGGAGAAATGAAAAGAAAGAATTACTCCATTTTTCAGAAACACCAAACAGTAAACAGATGAAGAGCAAGAAATCTTCTAATGCCAAGGCGTCTTTGATCCCCTGTCTTTTTATATCCTTCCCCTGATTTAATCTCAAATATTATTCATTTTCATATATTATGGAGATTTTCTTTTAAAAGAAAAGTCATATCGGGAAAAAAAATCATGAGCTAGGTTGGCTTCTATAGACTTCCCAAAAGTCTATATCATTTTCTGATGCCACCCACCTTCCATGGTGGAGATGGTTCCTTCTGCACATGGAAGACAGTCATAGCAGCAAATGAGTTCCCCTTCTCTAGCTACCTTTTTGAAGCCAGGAAGACAACTTTCCACACACTTGGAAGGAGGAAATGGCTGAGGAGAGAAAGGAGAAATATTTACAATATGAACTCCCCACCCCGAAAAATATTAAAGGAATAAAGGCTAATTGAAATATGTCAAGGTACTGAGGATTTAATAGCTGCCAGCTGATGAAAGGTTGTAAGCTGTAATGCAATGTAAGGCACGGGTGATGCAATGAGGATGATTTCAGCAATACAGGCATAACCTTTTTAGGATTCTGATGGGAGGTCCACAAAAGTCCATATATAGGTGGCTATTAAGAGGGTGTTTTCTTCTCAGAGTGTATTCAGTTCTCTTGTGAATTTCTAAAGCGTTGCCATGACTAATATCAGGATGGCATGGAAGGGGAAATTCCATGTATGCCTTCAGCCAGAGTCAGATCTCATGTCTACAGCCTAGTTGGAGAATATGAGTTATGACACAGGACAGAAGGGAGGGGATACAGGGGTAAACTGTTCGTGAAGCATATCTACCGACTGCATGGAGTACCTCAAAGAATTATCTCCGACAGAGGGGTCCAGTTCACGGCTACGTTCTGGAGTTCCTGCAGTCCATTGGGTCATCTTACGGTCTTAGCTCAGTTTTCCATCTGAGCACCAATGGAGCAGCAGAGAGACTGAATGCCATGATAGAGCAGTATCTGAGGTGTTACATGAATTATCAGCAGTCCAATTGGGCAGACCTTTTATCTTTTGCTGAGGTCACGTACAATAATGCTGTTCACAGTAGCACAGGACTCATGCTATTCAAAATAGTGAGCGGTATGGACTTCGTCCCAATGCCTGAGTATCCAAGGGATCCCCCCTCCTCAGTCAGCTTGACTGATTGGATGTCGATGCTGAAATCAACCTGGGAAAATGTCAAAAAGGCACTGGCCAAAGCGGCACAAACCTATAAGAGACAGGCAAATAAACACCGGGCTCCACAACAGCCATTCCGGGTGGGAGAAAAGATTTACCACCCCACAAAATATTTGAGATTAAAACTGCCTAGCAAGAAACTGGGGCCAAAGTTTATGGGACCATTCCCCATAGTAAAGATCATCAACCCAATCACAGTGCAATTGAAACTACCTCGATTGTTGGGGAAGATACACCCAGCGTTTCATAGTAGCTTCTTAAAGCCTGTGATTGGATCCACTCTGAGACCACTACCCCGGGAGCCCCTGGGCCCTATGGTTATAGGGGGGCAAATCCATTATGAAGTTAAATGAATCCTCGAATCAAGGTGGCACAGGAGACAACTCCAATACTTAATCAAGTGGAAGGGCTACCTATTATCGGGGCATCATATGTGAAAAGTAGAAATATCCAGGCTGATCGACTCATAGCAAAGTTCCATGCAGAAAATCCAAGCAAGCCTGTGGGAGGGACACATCCCTAAGTTATATACCTGTACTCAAACTGTCTTTGTGTCACACAGGTTGCTTTCAGGAAGTGAGGGGAGCCGGATGTCAACATCTAAAGCGTTGCCATGACTATTATCAGGCTGTCATGGAAAGGGAAATTCCATGTATGCCTTCAGCCGGAGTCGGATCTCATGTCTACAGCCTAGCTGGAGAATATGAGTTATGACGCAGGACAGAAGGGAGGGGATACAGGGGTAAATTAAGCGTAAACAGTTTTGGTTCCATAGGAGTCCACATCAGAATGTTGATCCTAATAAATGATTGGATTTCTTTTGAAGTTTGTCTCAAGGCTTGTAAATTAATTAGGTCGTCTTCTGGGAACTTCACATCTCTCTTGTGTCTGTAGTGAATAGTCAGGGATTTTATCTTCTGTATGTGTTTGCCTATATATAGTTGTAAATAAACCACTTGTTAATTGTCTTAAAGACTCTGTGTGCTATGTTATTGCTACTTGGTGTATCACATAAAGTCATGCTGCCAAAACTCTGACAAAATACGAGATTTATCCAACAAATTATCTAACAAATTGATCTGATACTCCTCTGTTTTTGTCCTTCCTCTGGTTGTTTCATATGCACTATGATTTTGAGATGTTGATTTTAAATTTTGTTATGAAATTTATCAGGGAACTATTCATTGGATTCTTTGGTTAGGTAAACGACGTTATCGACAAAACTGGCTCAATCTCCTTCCCTTTCCATAGACTCAGTGAATATATACTATATGTGAAAATAGTTAACTCTGTTTTTCAAGATCACCTGAATAACTGATAAAAAAGTTTACACTCTTTAGATTCAGGTCAGTTGACTTGAAAACTCAAAGGCATTGAAAGCAAACCTCCACCAATCCGAAAACTGGAATCATGTTTTTGCCACTTTCAGTGAAATAAAATAATTAGTCCCACCTTGCTCAGCATTTCCACCAGTGAGATACTCTTCTGGTAAATGATTACTTTAAAACCTTGGGATGCATCTTTTTCTAGGCGCCCAGATTTCACTTCGTTGACAGATCTGTTGGGGAAAACGATCCAGTTCAGAATATCCAGGTCAGCTGTCAGACCTCCATTTTCATCCAAATACACCCCATCTATGGAATTATTGTGAAACTGTGAACTTTGAAGGAAGGAGTGAAGCTGGAATGGAAAAATCAGAGTTTAGAAACGACATCAGACTGGGGGAAGCTATCTGTAGGTTTGTGTGAGAAACCTTCAACAGAAAGAAATATCTGCAAGGAAACAATCAAGCTCAGGGAGCACCAAGAACACTCCCTCCCCATTTAGAGGAATTTGACTTCCCCCTTGTATCAGAAGGAATGGAAGGGGGCTCTCTGAGGCACATAAACACTTATGCTTTTAGAGAGAAAGTCCAAAGAAGAGCGATATGGACACAGAATAATATTATGGTCAGGTAAACAGGAGATATTTGATTGAATGAGATAGCAGGAGAGAGGAATGAACAAGGTATCAAAGTATTCTGTTTGGGGAAAAATTAAACTGATTCCCAACTGTAAGAATGTTGGAATTCATTGTTGGAATGTATTTCAATGCAACAACAACAGTAATATTCAGCCAGTAGGTGTTTACAACTTTGGATCTATGGTATATATATGTTCTTTTGTTTAAATAGAGCTTCTTGTTAACAGTTAAAACAGTTAAGCAGTAAAGCACATGGTGACTGTACTCTTTGTTAGCTCTGTGGTGCTATATATAAACATAATTTCTAACCAGGGGAAACGCAAAAAAGAAATACCTGCCAACCTTTCAGCCTTGGAACTTCCATCTTCATACTCTTCTTCCTCACAGGTTTATTGAATCTAGACACATAAACTGAATTTAAGGCCCTTGCCATAGCCCAAATAGTGTTGTAAGTGAGATGGCTGTCTACTGCCAGGACCCAATCAATCAATTCTTTTTCCAAAATCCCCAGTTCTGTCTGTCTGCACCATCTCCAGACTTTCAAGGAAAAGGCATCCTTGGTAGATGAACATGTAAAGCTTTTCCTCATACTATTACGCATGGCTTTGGAAGCAACAGAAAAAACATTAAAGTTTGCCCATTTCCCTTTCTGTATCAGAAAGGAAAAAATGGGACCAATGTGTTTATAGGTAAACATATTCAACTTCAAATCAAAACTGAGATCCCAATGAGCTGTGGTGATCCAGACTTTTTCCAGAGTATTTCCCATTGCATGTAGTACTCCTTGTACAATTCTTATTCCTACCCGGAATGAACTGGTCTCTGATCCATAAACAAAGACATTAATTTTCCTCCACTTGAAAAATGGTTCTATTATCATATTCATTGTTTGCTCATTTAGTGGAAAGGTTTGATATATTACTACACAAATGCCACTCTGTAGCATCAATAAAGACATTGTCCTCATGAACCTCTCCCCTTGGTCAGTTTCTGGAGCCACAAGACCAACAAAGGTCCACTTGAAATGGAGGAGAAGCTTAACTATTCCTGGGTACTGGACTCCTTCAGCAGGCAGCATTGGGTAGAAGAAAGGAAAACAAATTTTATCCTTCAGAAGGGGTGTAGCCAAACTGTAACTAATCTGAAAGGAATGGAAGATGGTAATATTTTACATTTAAGAAGCAAAATGCTTTTGCTCTCATCTTTGTAATGAAAAGTTCCTCCAGAAGAAAACCTCTTATTCAAAGATGCAAGACTGAAAACTGCCTCCACAAGAAAGACCCACCTGAGGGATTTTGTAGGTGCCCAACATGGTTGAAATTTGGGTGGAGATGCCAGCCTCGGCCTCTTCCAGAACAGCCACCGTGTTTCTCTGCCTTCCACACCTATAGTTGGGCACATTGGCCTCCCCATCTGAAAGCAGGTCCAGCAAAGGATCTGTAGTCATCTCTACCTTGAAGAAATTTTCATAGATATTATAACCCAGGGTGATGTTGGGTAAGATATGGCCATTCTGATTGATGTCCTCAATAGCAAAAAAGAAGGGCATAAATTTCCGATAAAATTTGGATGATTTGCTGCAGATACAAGCATATTGAAGAAAATAGCATTCAACATTTCTTCCACAATAATACTTTTAATCTGCTAAGTACCGTATTTTCACGACTATAAGCCGCACTGAAAATCCTAAAATTTGATCAAAAACCGGCAGTGCGGCTTATAACCCGGTGCGCTTTATATATGGAGCAGTTTCCCTCCCCAGCGCACAGGCTTTCTCCTCCGTTCCTGCCTCCCGTCCCTTCTACCATCTGAGCAGTTTCCCTCCCCAGCGCACAGGCTTTCTCCTCCGTTCCTGCCTCCCGTCCCTTCTACCATCTGAGCAGTTTCCCTCCCCAGCGCACAGGCTTTCTCCTCCGTTCCTGCCTCCCGTCTCTTCTACCATCTGAGCAGTTTCCCTCCCCAGCGCACAGGCTTTCTCCTCCGTTCCTGCCTCCCGTCCCTTCTACCATCTGAGCAGTTTCCCTCCCCAGCGCACAGGCTTTCTCCTCCGTTCCTGCCTCCCGTCCCTTCTACCATCTGAGCAGTTTCCCTCCCCAGTGCACAGGCTTTCTCCTCCGATTGGTTTTAATGGGGAGGTCCGATGGAATAGCGCTTAATGGGAGAAGGATTAATAGTTTCTCGGGTTCAAGCTGCGGATTCTAACTTTCACAAAGGGAACTAAAGCTGAGCAGGTAATTGCTTTATTAAAGCCGATTCAGTTCGCGGGAGATATTTGGTGCGCTTCTTTGAAAATCTCCCTCCCAATTCTGCCCAACGCCTCCCCGACCTTACTGGACGAATGGTGCGGGGGGGTGTATCATGTAGTGCGGAGTGCGAGGAGTGGCAGGTTGCGATTTCGTTAGTAATTGCAAAAAAAACATGCGGCTTATAACCCGGTGCGCTTTATATATGGAAAAAGTTTGAAAAATTAACGTTAACTGATACTGCAGCTTATAATCCGGTGCAGCTTATGGTCGTGAAAATACGGTAACAGTTTTCCTTTTAGCAGTTAGTAACATTCTAAAATATTAAATAAAATAAAATCAATGAATTTTTTTGGATTCTACAGTTTTTTAAAGACACTCACATACTTGTTTAAACTAATGTAATCTAGATTCCATGTGTTGGTGTCAGGGTTTCAAGTAATACTCCCCAATGAAAGAAGACTCTGAGGCCAGTAATTCCTCAAAGTTCCATGTTATTAGAGATGTGATATTGGCACATCTGAGAAAACCCAAATCTTAGAGTTCATTTTTTCCCACCCAAAAGAAATTTCAAATCCCTGCCCAGCAACCACATGGTCCATCACATAGTCCAACATGTCTCTCCCGGTCATGAATATTTTAACATTTTCACACTTTCCAGATACAATTGTTACAGAAGCTATGAGTGGTATAAAGAGCCATGGAAAGATACATGCTCAGCATTACAAGCAAGATAGACCTACACACAAATTAGAGAACAAATGAAAGTATATGATGCCATCAAGAGAGTAAAAGAATTGAAATGGAAATAAGCTGGTCACAAAGCAATAAGAACGGGTGGAAGGTGGACTAAGGCAGTCATAGAATGGACCCCACTTGATCAAAACGAAACCCACAAAAGACCTAAAACCACATGGATGGAAAACATCAGCAAGTTATGCGACCACGATTGGCAAAAGA